>NC_041040.1:16488705-16789834 GCF_900634625.1 Parambassis ranga
AGCTAGCTAACCACCAGCTAGCCACCATATTTAGCTAACTACTTTGTTGTTTGCTGTTTACCCTCACACCACACACACACACACACCCACACACACACACACACACACACACACACACACACACACACAAAAGTATTTGATCTATGTTGGATTTACTCAACAAGGAGCTCACAATTGACTTATTTAAGTGACAGGAGTTGTGTTTTTTGGCTTAACTTTGTTATGAAAATGAAGAAATGATCAGTTGTATTCTTTTCTTGAACCTCTGAAATGATTTTAGTGACTGTAGTAATTGATTATTTCGGTCTGTTTGGTAAAGGTATAGTCAAAGCACAGGCCAGCTGTGCTTCTTGAGAGCAAGTCAAATAAGGATGCGAGGAGAACTATGGGACCGGCAAAAATAATGGTGTCGCCTCCTGATAACTACCTCAAGAAGCGCTCAACAGAGGCGAGAGTGTAAAAGTGAGTTCCCCAGTTAGGCTGTTTGATTTTCTTTTGAGTGTTGATTATCAGTTTCTTCCTTTTTTGCGTTCTTTCAGACACACCTCCCTCAAAGCACGTCCGCACTGTGAGAAAGCCACCAGTTCCTTTGAGGACTGAGGTCCCACTCATGGGAATCCCCACCAAGAAGGCCTGTTTAAACACAACTGTAATGGTGCCGAAGAAACCGCATCCTACAATTGTAGACAGCAACAAAGGATCCAAGCAGCTCCTTGAAAACTCAGGACTTGTCCCAAAATACAGCCGTAAAAAGGTGTTTTCTTGAATTACTCAATACATGGTTTAGTTACAACAGTTTTATTTCAAAACATGTCTAAAGTTTCCTCCTTCTGTTTGCAGGACTATGGTCAGGTGCCTGAGTACCTGCTGCAGCGCAATGAAGAAGAGCGAATTGCTCAGGAGAGGCACGAGGACTTTCTGAAGGAGCAGAGGGAGCAGGCATCCATGAAGAACCTGTCAGAGGAGGAGCGTCAAGCTGTCCTGGAGGTACCTAAAAACATGGCTACACAGCGGCAGTCCTTTTTTTCTGAAACAGCAGGGGATCATTCAGGCACCTGGAACCAGTGAAGAAGCACAGGAAATGAACAGAATGATTCCATTACTTTAGGGAGAGGAATGAACCTTTTCAGCATCCATCAACTATTGCCAGTACCTTTTATTGACTCCTGTTTACTCTATAAAATCTCTGAATCCTGATATTTATCTCTCTGTCCTTCTAGACCCTGAAGAAAAACTGGGATAAGGTGCACCATGAGTACCAATGCCTGCCTCTCATCATTGAAACCCTGTCGAGGAAAACCCATAAGCTCCGACTGGAGGAGGCCATGACGCAGCTGGAGAGGGACATCAACCTCTTCGAGAGGTTCAAAACCATCTACATACCCAGCAATTAATACATTAAAGGGGTCAGATTTACTCCAATAAATGTCTCTACCATTCTTCCATTGACATTACACATGTATGGCTCAGACTAACAAAGACACACTTTCAATGATAAATCTATCTTTGATTCTTTATTGATTAACTAAACATCAAGGTTTAAGTGACGATGATGATATATAATCATCATATATAGAATCACTGTGGCAGAGAAGTTACACAAAGCGTCACCTTCCTCCTCCAAGAAACGCTGTCCACCAACTGCTGCCAGTTTGGCAGACACAGGCATCTTCCATGTCGGTTCCAGAACGTCATCATCCACATCTATGACAGGCAGCCCCAGTTTGTGGGCCACAATCTTTCCTACGGTGGTTTTCCCTGCTCCAGGAGGACCCATGAGGAGGATATTCTTGTCCCCCTGGCAGGCGGGTTGGGTGTGCTCTCAGTAAACCCATTCAGGAATCTAATAAGAGCCTCTCCCCCTGCGAAGGACAACAGTTAAACAGGCTTTACTAAGACCTATGAGGCTGCGACATACGTGTGCAGTTAGCACAGAACACTTAACCTACAAGTTAAAGTAGGTCTTCTTTTTTATTTAATATTACTGAACTGACAGCCTCCTGCTTTCTTCAGAGAGCTGCGACAACTTTCCACGTGTTTGCAGCTTGTATAACAAAAGTGACGTTACATTATTTCGATAAGGTTCATTTGGTCCTTCACCTATTTATGAACTATGATAGAATTCTTTTAGTCAGACCTGTGTCTTGTGTTAGTTCATAAATAGGTGAAGACCAAATGAACCTTATCGAAAATTACGAACAAGTTTTGGACAACAATGTGTCAAAGATTTCCGGACGCCTGGAGCAGCTGGAACAAAAAAGGGCACGCTATCGCAACCACCTTAAATTCAACCTGAGATGCCGAGACGAGGGAGTAACACCACCAAGCTTGGAAGTAAAAACCCCATCCCAACCCAAAATGCAAATAGGATAATAGAGAAAAGCCCGCACAGCGCTCCTTAAAGAAAGGATACGCTGCACGACAAGCAAAATAACCAACATCAACACAGAGATAAAAACACAAACGGAGCTTTCAGACTGAAATACCCCCACGGAAGAAAACACACAGAAACTCGTAAAAGAACACCTGAGGCAGACGCACGAAATATTTTTGAACGGACAAAGGTAAGACACATCAAAAACTGGACAGACTAATAACACGAAACAACATAGAAATAAGGACACAGACGAAGCGGAAAAAGAAAAATGGGTCAAAAACATCTCACAACGCCGCCTAACAAAGATAGGAAATAGACGTCCTGTCTCGCGGACTAACTATGCTGTCCACACCAAACAAAATACCACACGAAGAATTCATCCTAGCCACCGTATTAGCGTGTCAATCCATACCGGACCAGGGGAAAAAAGCAGAGCTAAGGAACGAGATAGCAGGTATTCTAAAATCCGCAAAATACACCAGCTAACATAACAAAAGAAGAAGCCAAAGCAATTAAAACATTGGCACAGGACAGAGCATCACAATCATACCCGCGGATAAGGTAGGACAACAGTCATTATGGACACTAAGCACTACGAGCAACAGATTGGAAACATGTTTAAAAGACACTGAACATATGAACCGCTCATAAAGGACCCCACAGAAGAAAAGAAAAGGACACTCAAAACACTACTCAAACCTTACTACAGGAAGGTAAAATAGATAAGAGCACATACAACCACCTCATGCCCACAGCCAGTATCACACCACGAATATATGGCACACCCAAAATCCACAAACAAAACACACCACTACGCCCATAGTGGACAGCATTGGATCAGTAACATACAACCTATCAAAAAGCACTAGTTGACCTCATAAAACCACTACTAGGCCTCACGAACAACACTGTAAAAACTCAAAACCAGTTAGCGCAGGAACTCAGGGACACCACAGTACACCCGGACGAAATATTCATATCACATGACGTAATATCCCTCTTCACCAAAACACCAGTAAACGTAACACTGCAGATAGTAGAGAAACCGCCTCAGGACAGACAAGACACTACCAAACGGACCAATCTAGCAGTAACGACATAACCCGGCTGCTACATTTCGTATCCACATCCACATATTTCCAATTCAGGGTATTTATACAGACAGAGGGAGGCTTTGCAATGGGGGACCCACTCTCAGCCATCATGAGTGGTTTTTTTATGGAGGACCTAGAAGAGAAGGCCATCTGCACGGCACCTGCACAATGCGGTCTCAAAATGTGGAGGAGATACCTGGATGACATCCTGGAAAAAATAAAAACTGGCCACACACAGGAGTTAACAGACCACCTCAACAAAATAGACAGCACAGGAAAAATCAAATTCACACACGAGGAGGAAAAAGACAGTACGATAACCTTTTTGGACATAAACATCACACATCTACAGGACGGCAGCATAAAAATCAAAATTCACAGGAAACCCACAACACACCGACCAATACCTGTTATGGACGTCTGAACACCCCACCGCACACATACTCTCCGCCGTACGAACACTATTCGACAGAGCCACCATGATCACAGACCCACAAGACAGACAGGAGGAGGAAAAACACATCATAAAGCCTTAAAAAAATGCCAGTACCCCATGTGGGCAATCAAAAAAGGAAAACACAAATCGACAACAGAAAAAACAAAGAAAAAAAGAGAAACACAAACCAAAAACAAAATAAAACAATGGTGACACTCCCCTACATCCGTGGAATAACGGAAAAATACAAAGAGCAATGAGTAAAACACAACATCAATACACCCGTCAAAACACATCGGAAACTCAGACAACTACTGGTGCACCCAAAAGACAAGATCGAACCGGACAAAAAATGCAACGTCATATACGAAATACCCTGCCTGTCCTGCAATAAACATACATCGGTGAAACAGGAAGATCATTCAGCACACGGAAAAAAGAACATAAAACAGAATGTGAAAGGAATCAGCTGGGATGAGCACAAGGGCAACAAAACAGAAAGCACAACAAGAAAACCTGAAATCAGCAATCTCGGATCATTGCAAAAGAGAAAGGCACATTATGGACTGGGATGGGGCAAAAGTGATCGGAAACGAGGACAACAAATTCAAACGGTGGATTAAGGAAGCCATCGAAATAAGGAAGCGGGCCAATAGGACAATGAACTGGGACGAGGGAACTTTTACACTGTCCCACACCTGGAACACTGTCCTGAGGAGACCAGACTGCTGTCCCACACCTGGGACACAGCGCTGAGGAAGCCGGACTACAGGTGGCGCTGTTCCCCCACTACCTGGAGTAGTGGGAGAATGGCGCCACAACCTGCATAAGATCAGCTGGCAGACACGTCACGTAACATCATGTGACTTCTGAGGAAGACTGCAGGAAGTAGTCCGAACATGTCAAGGTAAAACACGAGACACAGGTCTGACTAAAAAGAATTCTATCATAGTGACGTACATTGTTATTCATAGTTTTAGGCAAGACGCTCACCTCAGGTCTTGGCTTTGTGTCCTCAAATCTTGTTGACAAATGTCTCAGCAAAGTCACAGCTTATTTTGTTGAATACTATGAAAGAAAGAATCACTTTCAGGCACATTATTCCGCAGGCTCCATAAACAACTACGGCCAGCTCGGAGGGACAAATTTAATCACTACGGAAGCGCAGTAGGAACCAATTCCCCCTGCGTTTGTTAGTTATGCATTATAATTATTTACAGAAGCTACATATTACACAGCACATTGAATCAATACGACTGTATAATTTAGGGCAACAAATGTGCTTTTAATCGCGAAAGAAATAAATATAAAACTGATTGAACGGGTGCTGCGTTCAAGTGCTCGGTTAATCTCGTAAATCATTGTTATAAAGTCGAAGGTACGATTTTAACGGGCGTTATTTTGGAAATCCATGAGTTCAAGACAATAAAGCAAAGACTAAACATTATGTGATTGTGTTTACAGCGACTGCTAAGTTGAAATCTAATATTAAAATCAGCCGGTGCTGATAATAGTATAGAACGTAGGCCAGGTCCTCCTCTGTAGGTGTGTGTGCGTCTGTAGCTAAAACAAACCCATGGTATGCAGACCACTGTGCGGACAGAATATAAAGCAAGGAGCATAAAGGTTATACGTGACAGATCAGATATCATGGGAAGACATGCGTTACAAAAATACCTACTATACCAGAATGCAACACCTCCTCCGCAGGTTGCCTAGCAACTGTCCTGCGCTTGTGTTGGCAAACAAATTCGAGCAAGCTTTTCTTCAGGTTATTATTCGGCCACAGAAACCACTCAGTTGATTCGTACCTTTTGGGTTGAAATTATTCAACATGCCTGAAGGTGTGAAGCCGCCAGAAAGCATCTACAATTGCATTCCAGAGAAAGAGCGGAAGATTGAAAAACCCCCGCTGTGAGTTACATTATCTTAGCTAACTCACTTAGCTAGCCACCATGCTAATTTAGCTAACTACTTTGTTGTTTGCTGTTTACCCTCACACACACACACACACACACACACACACAAAAGTATTTGATCTATGTTGGATTTACTCAACAAGGAGCTCACAATTGACTTATTTAACCCTCATGCACTGTTCGGGACATTTTTGTCCTCTGAGAGAAATTTTTCTGTTTATTTTGGCCATAACTTTGTCAATATGTGAACAAATTGAATAATTTTTGCTCAACAAGCTTAATTTTACATAATTTTTGTTAATATGATTTTAACATTTTTCATTGGTCAACAGTACACTGTGGGCAAATTCTACCCCCTAATGTGTTGTTCGGGACAAAAACGTCCCCTAACTTTAACAGTTTTAAAAATATATTAGATAAATATTTTTTGAATTTTTTTTGCATTGACCTTTTAATTAACTTCAGTTCTAATCAACAGTAGTGAAAAAATCATTTTCCCCCAGGATTTTAACCCTTTAATCACCAATTTTATAAGGGGTGGTGCTGAAAATTGGAAAAAAAAGGCACAAAAAGGCTAATTTTTAATAGAAAAGGTGAATGTGGACTGGATTTTTTTTTAACCTTTATTACAGTCTTGGTCATGTCAAACATCAGTAAAAAAATTGACTTTATTGCATTATTGGTTTTTGCACAGCACTGGATTTTCTTTTTTTCTCCCATTTTGTCCCATAGACTTACATTATAACCACTTTTTTTTGACTGCACAGCCATGGCACTACATAATCATGCATTCTTGATTGTTGGTGGTTTACCCTGTTGGTAGGAGGTAAAGTGTGATTTTTACAGTTAATATGGTCATTAAGTTGTTAACTGTAAAAATCACAAATTTTACCTCCTACCAACAGGGTAAACCACCAACAATCAAGAATGCATGATTATGTAGTGCCATGGCTGTGCAGTCAAAAAAAGTGGTTATAATGTAAGTCTATGGGACAAAATGGGAGAAAAAAAGAAAATCCAGTGCTGTGCAAAAACCAATAATGCAATAAAGTCAATTTTTTTACTGATGTTTGACATGACCAAGACTGTAATAAAGGTTAAAAAAAATCCAGTCCACATTCACCTTTACTATTAAAAATTAGCCATTTTGTGTGTTTTTTTTTTCCAATTTTCAGCACCACCCCTTATAAAATTAAAGGGTTAAAATCCTGGGGGAAAATGATTTTTTCACTACTGTTGATTAGAACTGAAGTTAATTAAAAGGTCAATGCAAAAAAATTTCAAAAAATTATTTATCTGATATATTTTTAAAACTGTTAAAGTTAGGGGACGTTTTTGTCCCGAACAACACATTAGGGTAGTGTTTGCGAACAGTCCATGAGGGTTAAGTGACAGGAGTTGTGTTTTTTGGCTTAACTTTGTTTGTTATGAAAATGAAGAAATGATCAGTTGTATTCTTTTCTTGAACCTCTGAAATGATTTTAGTGACTGTAGTAATTGATTATTTCGGTCTGTTTGGTAAAGGTATATGTCAAAGCACAGGCCAGCTGTGCTTCTTGAGAGCAAGTCAAATAAGGATGCGAGGAGAACTATGGGACCGGCAAAAATAATGGTGTCGCCTCCTGATAACTACCTCAAGAAGCGCTCAACAGAGGCGAGAGTGTGTAAAGTGAGTTCCCCAGTTAGGCTGTTTGATTTTCTTTTGAGTGTTGATTATCAGTTTCTTCCTTTTTTGCGTTCTTTCAGACACACCTCCCTCAAAGCACGTCCGCACTGTGAGAAAGCCACCAGTTCCTTTGAGGACTGAGGTCCCACTCATGGGAATCCCCACCAAGAAGGCCTGTTTAAACACAACTGTAATGGTGCCGAAGAAACCGCATCCTACAATTGTAGACAGCAACAAAGGATCCAAGCAGCTCCTTGAAAACTCAGGACTTGTCCCAAAATACAGCCGTAAAAAGGTGTTTTCTTGAATTACTCAATACATGGTTTAGTTACAACAGTTTTATTTCAAAACATGTCTAAAGTTTCCTCCTTCTGTTTGCAGGACTATGGTCAGGTGCCTGAGTACCTGCTGCAGCGCAATGAAGAAGAGCGAATTGCTCAGGAGAGGCACGAGGACTTTCTGAAGGAGCAGAGGGAGCAGGCATCCATGAAGAACCTGTCAGAGGAGGAGCGTCAAGCTGTCCTGGAGGTACCTAAAAACATGGCTACACAGCGGCAGTCCTTTTTTTCTGAAACAGCAGGGGATCATTCAGGCACCTGGAACCAGTGAAGAAGCACAGGAAATGAACAGAATGATTCCATTACTTTAGGGAGAGGAATGAACCTTTTCAGCATCCATCAACTATTGCCAGTACCTTTTATTGACTCCTGTTTACTCTATAAAATCTCTGAATCCTGATATTTATCTCTCTGTCCTTCTAGACCCTGAAGAAAAACTGGGATAAGGTGCACCATGAGTACCAATGCCTGCCTCTCATCATTGAAACCCTGTCGAGGAAAACCCATAAGCTCCGACTGGAGGAGGCCATGACGCAGCTGGAGAGGGACATCAACCTCTTCGAGAGGTTCAAAACCATCTACATACCCAGCAATTAATACATTAAAGGGGTCAGATTTACTCCAATAAATGTCTCTACCATTCTTCCATTGACATTACACATGTATGGCTCAGACTAACAAAGACACACTTTCAATGATAAATCTATCTTTGATTCTTTATTGATTAACTAAACATCAAGGTTTAAGTGACGATGATGATATATAATCATCATATATAGAATCACTGTGGCAGAGAAGTTACACAAAGCGTCACCTTCCTCCTCCAAGAAACGCTGTCCACCAACTGCTGCCAGTTTGGCAGACACAGGCATCTTCCATGTCGGTTCCAGAACGTCATCATCCACATCTATGACAGGCAGCCCCAGTTTGTGGGCCACAATCTTTCCTACGGTGGTTTTCCCTGCTCCAGGAGGACCCATGAGGAGGATATTCTTGTCCCCCTGGCAGGCGGGTTGGGTGTGCTCTCAGTAAACCCATTCAGGAATCTAATAAGAGCCTCTCCCCCTGCGAAGGACAACAGTTAAACAGGCTTTACTAAGACCTATGAGGCTGCGACATACGTGTGCAGTTAGCACAGAACACTTAACCTACAAGTTAAAGTAGGTCTTCTTTTTTTATTTAATATTACTGAACTGACAGCCTCCTGCTTTCTTCAGAGAGCTGCGACAACTTTCCACGTGTTTTGCAGCTTGTAAATAACAAAGTGACTGTAAGAGCCAGTTAAGTTAATTTATATGTAATAATAATTTAGTTTAAAAAATGTGAAGCAAATAATTTTATTTGAATTATAAAGACCGTTGCTAAAATACATAATTTAACAATTAAAATATGTTAAAGAATTTTTGTTATAAATACGTCATGCTGTCATAGTTTTACGTTACAGTCAGATTGCAGCTAGACACGTAAGAAGCAACACAGTTTTTTGACCGAGCGTACCTTGTCTATTGTATTGTATTTTTTTTGTGTGATTTTAGTAAATCTTGGAAAAGAAGATTCGGTCTCGCTCGCGTTTCTTCAAACTACTGGTTGTTAGGAAGCTGCAAAATTGGGACAGAATTAAAAAGCACAGGAGTGCCAATACATTAGTCAAAAAACTAGCTTATGTCCTATGGAGCCTCGCTGGAGCGCTTTGTAACGCGGCTTGTGTGGAGAGCTGGCCAGGAGAAGTTGCGACTAAACGGGCAATCCACTGCAGCATGTGATAGAGAAGCACTCCGTAGCAGTGAGTATTGTGAAGAAAAGACGTGATACGCATGCATGAAGAATGTTTTGTTCGGAGGAAAACGAAGTAAATGCTCTAACCGCATGTCAGCGAGCTGATTCTCTGCCCCTGTGAGAACGCATGTGAGTAGCAAGAGTGGATTCAGTCGATGTGGAGAGTGTGATTTTGAAGAGGTTGTTTGCACATAGTTCGTTTGGAAAGGCATTTTTAAAGAAAGTGCTTTAAACTTTGTGCATGCAACGTGAGCATTACTCCGCGAGTGGAACGATGGCTGATGAAGATGAAACGATATGCGGTGAGGAGGCAGAGGGGCGGGGAAGATCACGCAAGTTAACAGAGAAGGGTTTGGAGGAAAGGTTGCAAAGGCTCACAGCATCGAGGAAACGAACTTTTCGAGCCCTAGCAGGCCAAATGAAGGAGATAGAGGCAATGAGAACTGACACTCAAACTGTACAAAATGTGAAGGACATGTTGGAAACTGAATTTGAACCGTCTCTACATGAGTTCATTAGACTCAACAAAGAAGTTGGCAATTTGTTAACAGAAGATGAAAAAATGTTTGACCATGTTGATTGGTTTGAACCAAAACTGGAACTGTTTAATGCTTTTAAGAGGACAACTAAAAGATGGGTTGCAGATGTGCAAGAATCCATAGAGAAGGAAACTGAGCAGCCAAGAAAACATGATGGAATAGATGAACATCAAGAGGCTGTTTTACCAAGTGATAGTATTTCGCAGATAGGGGTCAGCAGTGCTGCAAAGGCTCACACATGCAGATCTCATGTGACTCGTGCATCAAGCACTTCATCTGTATCGTCCACACGTGCTAGGCAGGAAGCAGAGCATGCTGCTTTGCTGGAACGCGCAGCAGCGATGAAGAAAAAGCGAGAACTTGAATTTGAGGCAACAAGAATTAAGCAGCAGTTTGAGTTTGAAACAGCTAGACTTAAGGCTGAAAAAGAGGAGTTAGCGATAGAGACTGCATTAGCTGAAAGCCAAGCAAAACTGAAGGTGCTTACAGAATATGAACGCTCTGAAGATGGTGCAAGTAGTTATGCATCAATGCAGAAACCAAGTGAAAATGTGAAGAAGGAAAGAGTTAGCACTGCGCTACCGACACAAGCTAATGTGAATGTTCATGTGCCAGCACAAGTGCAGCACTCACGAATACCACAGCAGCTACAACCCGTCTCACATCAAAGACTTAGAACGCAAACTGACAGAGGTGATGACATGTTGACAGTCATGCAAAAACAGAATGTGATCACTGAGCTGCTTGTAAGGCAACAGCAGCTTTCTCAACTGCCAACTAAGGATATTTCTGTTTTCAAGGGTGATGCACTTCAGTATAAATCGTTCATGAGGGCATTTGAGCATGCGATTGAGCAGAAGACAGACAATGATCAAGATAAATTGTACTTCTTGGAACAGTTTACTGATGGTGAGCCTCAAGAACTGGTGCGCAGCTGTGCTCACATGTCACCTAACAGAGGTTATGAAGAGGCAAAGCAGTTACTTCATAAGCATTATGGGGATGAACTGGTGATAGCCAACGCATACATTGATAAGGCACTCAAATGGCCACAAGTGAAGTCAGATGATGGAAAAGCATTGAATGCTTATGCAATGTTTCTGATTGGATGTCGTAACTCTATGGAGGACATTGAATATTTAGAAGAGATGGATAACCCTACAAACCTGCGGACAGTGATATCCAAACTGCCTTACAAAATGAAAGAAAGATGGCGTGCTGAAGCTTTTGATCTCAAAGAGAGAAGAGGAAGAAGAGCAAGGTTTGCTGATTTGGTTGCTTTCATAGAACGCCAGGCCAAGATAACTATGGATCCTCTGTTTGGTAATATCTCAGACAGCCGTACAAACACGGTTGGAAAGATGACTCAAAGGGAAAAGCAGCCGGCAAGGAAAGAGGTTCGTGGAAGCAGTTTTGCAACCAGTGTTGCTGCTGAAAGTAAAGCACCTCAAGTAACACCTGTCAAGCCTGCTAACATAAGTAAAATAGTGAATGCCTTTGCTAAACCATGTTTGTATTGCCAGCAGTCTCACACGCTTCTTTTATGCAATAAGATCAAAGGTCAGCCACATAAAGAAAGAGTGGAATTTCTGAAATCAAAGGGCTTATGTTTTGGATGCTTGGTTCCTGGCCACCTTAGCAAGTTTTGCAAACGGCGGTTAGAGTGCAAAGAATGTGCATTAAAACACCCTGACATTCTGCACAAAGTGAGTGAGGATTGTTCTGTTTTACCAGAAAGTAAGGATGGAGCACAAAGTAAAGAAGGGTCGTGTGTAGAAGTTCCCATCACGCAAGAGTCCTGTGGTCTCACGGGGGCTGGAGAAGCTGAATGTGTGCTGTCGATAGTACCAGTAAAAATCAAGTCAAAGAATAGTGATAAGCACATTGAAACTTACGCTCTTCTGGACCCGGGAAGCACAGCAACATTCTGCACAGAAGACCTGCAAAGGAAACTGAATGTAAAAGGGAAGCCCACTAGAATACTTCTTAGCACCATGGGTCAAGATAAATCAGGAAAACAAAAGGTGGTGAACAGTTTTGTGATATCTGGCTTAGAAGTGTGCGGACTGGAAGACACCATGTTCATTGAGTTACCCGAGGTGTTCACTCATAACAACATACCTGTTCATGCTGGAAACATACCCAAACAGTCAGATATTCAAAAGTGGCCTTATCTTCAGGAAGTCAGGTTGCCAGAGATAAAGGCTGATGTAGGCCTACTTATTGGAGTTAACTGTTCAAGAGCCATGGAGCCTTGGCGCATCATTAATGGACAAGACGGAGGTCCTTATGCAATGAAAACAGCTATTGGCTGGGTGGTGAACGGACCTGTAAGAAAGGACCTGAATGACTCAAAGAATAAGCCGCCTCATTACTCAGTGAACAGAATCTCTTTGATGGAGATCGAAAAGTTACTGGTGCAACAGTACAATACTGATTTTCCAGAGCGCAACTATGATGATAAGGAGGAAATGTCTCTGGAAGACAAGCAATTTTTGCAGTCTGTGGAGAAGACGACAATCTTTGAGAAAGGACATTATAGCATTGGGTTGCCATTCAGGAAGGAGAACCTTCAAATGCCCAATAACCGTTGTGTGGCAGAACAACGTGTAGCATGTTTGCTCAGGAAGTTTAAAAAGAATCCTGAATTCTTCGATGACTACAGGAGTTTCATGGAAACCATCATTGATAAGGGATACGCTGTCCAGGTTCCGACAGACCAACTGAACAGAGATGACAACAGGGTGTTTTACATACCGCACCATGGTGTTTATCACCCGAAGAAACTAAAGTTGCGGGTGGTGTTTGACTGCACTTCCTCATACCAGAATAAGTGCCTGAATAGTGAGTTGCTACAGGGACCTGACCTGACCAACACATTAATCGGAGTGCTTTTGAGATTTCGTGAGGAGTCTGTAGCGGTAATGGCAGACATTGAGTCAATGTTTTACCAAGTCAAAGTGCCAGGGCATGATGCAGACTTACTCCGTTTTCTTTGGTGGCCCAATGGCAATTTGGATGAGCCAGCGGAGGAGTTTCGGATGACAGTGCACCTTTTCGGAGCTACTTCTTCTCCAAGCGTAGCCTCATACGCACTGAAAAGAACTGCAGAGGATCACAAAGATCTTGCATCCCCAGATGCTGTCCAGACAGTACTGCGAAATTTTTATGTAGATGACTGCCTGAAAAGTGTGCCTACTGATGATGACGCAATAACCTTAGTCAGCGACCTTCAAGCTTTGTGCAGCAGTGGAGGGTTCACCTTAACAAAGTGGATGAGCAACAGCAGAAAGGTGTTACTGTCCATCCCAGAAGAACACAGAGCCAGTGAAGTGAAAGACCTGGACTTACGACACGACACTCTGCCAGTAGAGAGGGCACTTGGTGTGCAGTGGGACACAGAAACTGATACTTTCACCTACAGTATGAAGCTGCGAGACAGACCAAAGACCAGAAGAGGGATTTTGTCAGTCATCAATTCCATCTACGACCCTCTCGGCTTTCTGGCCCCGGTCATCTTGCATGCTAAACTTTTGTTGAAAGAACTCTGTAAAGAGAAGCATGGATGGGATGAGAACATTGGAGAAAAGCATGCGGAAGACTGGGAAAGATGGATGAAGGATGTTACTCACCTCTCCAACTTTCATGTCAGTAGGTGTCTTAAACCCACCAAGTTTGGAAGTACTGTTTCAGCACAGATACATCATTTTTCAGATGCCTCAGAGTATGCATATGGCATTGTGTCATACCTACTGATAAAGAATGAACAAGATGAGAAACACTGTGCCTTCCTCATGGGGAAGTCCAGAGTGACTCCACTCAAAAGAGTCACAATCCCTAGACTTGAGTTGACTGCAGCGGTTGTTGCGGTAAAAGTTGACAAAATGTTGCAACAAGAGCTTCAAGCTCCACTGCAACCATCTGTTTTTTGGACGGACAGCACTACGGTGCTTAGATACATTGACAATGAAACTGCTCGTTTCAAAACATTTGTTGCAAACAGAGTTTCCTTGATCCGAGAAGCAACCAAGCCATCGCAATGGAAGTATGTCGAAACGAGTGAAAACCCGGCAGATCAAGCAAGCAGAGGTCTGAAGGCGAAAAGCTTGGTGCAAGGAGGAACATGGATAAGTGGACCAGATTTTTTGTTGAATGAAAATGATTGGCCAGAACAGCCTGTGCGAAGGAACAAAAGCCTTGACAATGACCCAGAGGTCAAGAGCACAGTGGTTGTTAACACAGTGAACGTTAAAGAAAATGCAAAAACAATGAAGCAGCTGATAAGCTATTACTCAGATTGGAATAAGCTTAAACGAGCAGTAGCGTGGATTCTAAAAGTAAGGTGTGTTCTGCGGAAACAGAAGGAAGAAAGAAAAGAGGCATTAAAAACAATCAAGCAAGCTGAAAAGAATCCTGACAGGCAAAAAGTAAAGTTAAAACAATACATGAAGGAACTAAGAGTTGCCTCAGGAAAAGACTCGCTTACCTTGGATGACCTTGATACTGCTGAATTAGAAATAATAAAATTCAGTCAAAGAGAACATTTTGGAGAAGAAATTAAGGTCCTGCAGAAGGGAACACAGCTTAGTCACAGCACTGCATTGTCTAAACTAGACCCGATTCTTCATGACGACATGTTAAAGGTTGGTGGAAGACTTGACAAATCTGCGATGTCGGAAAATGCTAAACATCCACTAATTCTTTCGAAGCACAGCAAAGTTGCCACTTTGATCTTAAGAGATATACATCAAAGAACAGGCCATTGTGGACGCAACTATGTGTTGGCACAACTGAGATGCAGATATTGGATTCCACAAGCCAATTCTGCAATCAGAAAGATCATCAGTAGGTGTACAGTGTGCCGTAGGATGTCAGGAAAGGTTGGTGAGCAGAAGATGGCAAATCTACCTGAAGATCGCCTCCTCCCAGACCAACCTCCCTTTACAAGCACCGGCGTAGATTTCTTCGGCCCGTTTGAGGTTAAAAGGGGCCGGGGTACCATTAAAAGATATGGGGTAATGTTTACGTGCCTCACTATCCGAGCTGTGCACATTGAAGTTGCCGACAGCCTTGATACAGACTCCTGCATCAACGCAATTCGCCGCTTTATATGTAGGAGAGGTCAGGTCACCATCATGAGGTCTGACAATGGTACAAATTTTGTGGCAGCTGAAAGAGAGTTAAAGGAAGCTATCCAACAATTGGACAATAACAAGATCGAAAGAGCTTTGCAGCCAAAGGGAATAAAATGGATATTCAACAGCCCAGCTGCGTCCCATCAAGGCGGGATTTGGGAAAGGCAAATTCGCACAGCTCGAAGGATTCTTAATTCCTTAATGAAGGAACAAACAATGAATGATGACTGTCTTCAGACAATAATGTGTGAAGTTGAAAGCATCATCAATGGCAGACCACTCACAATGATGCAAATGACGATGATGCAAATGACGTTGAGCCCATAACTCCCAACCATTTATTGCTTCTGAGGTCTCAGCCAACCATGCCACCGGGAATCTTCTGCAAGGACGACCTCTACACAAGAAGAAGATGGAAGCAAGTCCAATATCTTGCAGATTTATTCTGGACTAGATGGACGCGAGAATATCTTCCACTACTTCAGGAGCGTCAGAAATGGCTCAAACCCAGAAGAAACTTCATGACAGGAGATGTAGTACTGTTAGTGGACAGTTCTTCTCCCCGCAACTCGTGGGTCATGGGGAGGATAGTTGAAACTTTGCCAGACTCCAGTGGAATGGTGCGGAGAGTGAAGTTGAAAACCCGAACCAGCACTCTGGAAAGGCCTGTAAACAAACTGTGCCTGTTGAAAGAAGCAATGCTAGAAGAATAAGAAAGGAAGACGAGTGGATCTTTATGCAGAGTTACAGTTTAAGTTGCTTGGCTCTTAGTGTGTTAAGTTTGTAATTGATTAGTCCTCCAGCCTAACAATTAGGGGCCGGGTAATGTAAGAGCCAGTTAAGTTAATTTATATGTAATAATAATTTAGTTTAAAAAATGTGAAGCAAATAATTTTATTTGAATTATAAAGACCGTTGCTAAAATACATAATTTAACAATTAAAATATGTTAAAGAATTTTTGTTATAAATACGTCATGCTGTCATAGTTTTACGTTACAGTCAGATTGCAGCTAGACACGTAAGAAGCAACACAGTTTTTTGACCGAGCGTACCTTGTCTATTGTATTGTATTTTTTTTGTGTGATTTTAGTAAATCTTGGAAAAGAAGATTCGGTCTCGCTCGCGTTTCTTCAAACTACTGGTTGTTAGGAAGCTGCAAAATTGGGACAGAATTAAAAAGCACAGGAGTGCCAATACAGTGACGTTACATTATTTCGATAAGGTTCATTTGGTCTTCACCTATTTATGAACTATGATAGAATTCTTTTTAGTCAGACCTGTGTCTTGTGTTAGTTCATAAATAGGTGAAGACCAAATGAACCTTATCGAAATATTACGAACAAGTTTTGGACAACAATGTGTCAAAGATTTCCGACGCCTGGAGCAGCTGGAACAAAAAAGGGCACGCTATCGCAACCACCTTAAATTCAACCTGAGATGCCGAGACGAGGGAGTAACACCACCAAGCTTGGAAGTAAAAAACCCCATCCCAACCCAAAATGCAAATAGGATAATAGAGAAAACCCGCACAGCGCTCCTTAAAGAAAGGATACGCTGCACGACAAGCAAAATAACCAACATCAACACAGAGATAAAAACACAAACGGAAGCTTTCAGACTGAAATACCCCACGGAAGAAAACACACAGAAACTCGTAAAAGAACACCTGAGGCAGACGCACGAAATATTTTTTGAACGGACAAAGGTAAGACACATCAAAAAACTGGACAGACTAATAACACGAAAACAACATAGAAATAAGGACACAGACGAAGCGGAAAAAGAAAAATGGGTCAAAAACATCTCACAACGCCGCCTAACAAAGATAGAAATAGACGTCCTGTCTCGCGGACTTAACTATGCTGTCACACCAAACAAAATACCACACGAAGAGTTCATCCTAGCCACCGTATTAGCGTGTCAATCCATACCGGACCAGGGGAAAAAAGCAGAGCTAAGGAACGAGATAGCAGGTATTCTAAAATCCGCAAAAATACCACCAGCTAACATAACAAAAGAAGAAGCCAAAGCAATTAAAACATTGGCACAGGACAAGAGCATCACAATCATACCCGCGGATAAAGGTAGGACAACAGTCATTATGGACACTAAGCACTACGAGCAACAGATGGAAAACATGTTAAAAGACACTGAAACATATGAACCGCTCAGAAAGGACCCCACAGAAGAAAAGAAAAGGACACTCAAAACACTACTCAAACCATTACTACAGGAAGGTAAAATAGATAAGAGCACATACAACCACCTCATGCCCACAGCCAGTATCACACCACGAATATATGGCACACCCAAAATCCACAAACAAAACACACCACTACGCCCAATAGTGGACAGCATTGGATCAGTAACATACAACCTATCAAAAGCACTAGTTGACCTCATAAAACCACTACTAGGCCTCACCGAACAACACTGTAAAAACTCAAACCAGTTAGCGCAGGAACTCAGGGACACCACAGTACACCCGGACGAAATATTCATATCACATGACGTAATATCCCTCTTCACCAAAACACCAGTAAACGTAACACTGCAGATAGTAGAGAACCGCCTCAGGACAGACAAGACACTACACAAACGGACCAATCTAGCAGTTAACGACATAACCCGGCTGCTACATTTCGTATCCACATCCACATATTTCCAATTCAGGGGTATTTTATACAGACAGAGGGAGGGCTTTGCAATGGGGGACCCACTCTCAGCCATCATGAGTGGTTTTTTTATGGAGGACCTAGAAGAGAAGGCCATCTGCACGGCACCTGCACAATGCGGTCTCAAAATGTGGAGGAGATACGTGGATGACATCCTGGAAAAAATAAAAACTGGCCACACACAGGAGTTAACAGACCACCTCAACAAAATAGACAGCACAGGAAAAATCAAATTCACACACGAGGAGGAAAAAGACAGTACGATAACCTTTTTGGACATAAACATCACACATCTACAGGACGGCAGCATAAAAATCAAAATTCACAGGAAACCCACACACACCGACCAATACCTGTTATGGACGTCTGAACACCCCACCGCACACAAACTCTCCGCCGTACGAACACTATTCGACAGAGCCACCATGATCACAGACCCACAAGACAGACAGGAGGAGGAAAAACACATCATAAAGGCCTTAAAAAAATGCCAGTACCCCATGTGGGCAATCAAAAAAGGAAAACAACAAATCGACAACAGAAAAAACAAAGAAAAAAAGAGAAACACAAACCAAAAACAAAATAAAACAATGGTGACACTCCCCTACATCCGTGGAATAACGGAGAAAATACAAAGAGCAATGAGGAAACACAACATCAATACACCCGTCAAACCACATCGGAAACTCAGACAACTACTGGTGCACCCAAAAGACAAGATCGAACCGGACAAAAAATGCAACGTCATATACGAAATACCCTGCCTGTCCTGCAATAAAACATACATCGGTGAAACAGGAAGATCATTCAGCACACGGAAAAAAGAACATAAAACAGAATGTGAAAAGGAATCAGCTGGGATGAGCACAAGGGCAACAAAACAAAAAGCACAACAAGAAAACCTGAAATCAGCAATCTCGGATCATTGCAAAAGAGAAAGGCACATTATGGACTGGGATGGGGCAAAAGTGATCGGAAACGAGGACAACAAATTCAAACGGTGGATTAAGGAAGCCATCGAAATAAGGAAGCGGGCCAATAGGACAATGAACCGGGACGAGGGAACTTTTACACTGTCCCACACCTGGAACACTGTCCTGAGGAGACCAGACTGCTGTCCCACACCTGGGACACAGCGCTGAGGAAGCCGGACTACAGGTGGCGCTGTTCCCCCACTACCTGGAGTAGTGGGAGAATGGCGCCACAACCTGCATAAGATCAGCTGGCAGACACGTCACGTAACATCATGTGACTTCTGAGGAAGACTGCAGGAAGTAGTCGAAACATGTCAAGGTAAAACACGAGACACAGGTCTGACTAAAAAGAATTCTATCATAGTGACGTTACATTGTTATTCATAGTTTTAGGCAAGACGCTCACCTCAGGTCTTGGCTTTGTGTCCTCAAATCTCGTTGACAAATGTCTCAGCAAAGTCACAGCTTATTTTGTTGAATACTATGAAAGAAAGAATCACTTTCAGGCACATTATTCCGCAGGCTCCATAAACAACTACGGCCAGCTCGGAGGGACAAATTTAATCACTACGGAAGCGCAGTAGGAACCAATTCCCCCTGCGTTTGTTAGTTATGCATTATAATTATTTACAGAAGCTACATATTACACAGCACATTGAATCAATACGACTGTATAATTTAGGGCAACAAATGTGCTTTTAATCGCGAAAGAAATAAATATAAAACTGATTGAACGGGTGCTGCGTTCAAGTGCTCGGTTAATCTCGTAAATCATTGTTATAAAGTCGAAGGTACGATTTTAACGGGCGTTATTTTGGAAATCCATGAGTTCAAGACAATAAAGCAAAGACTAAACATTATGTGATTGTGTTTACAGCGACTGCTAAGTTGAAATCTAATATTAAAATCAGCCGGTGCTGATAATAGTATAGAACGTAGGCCAGGTCCTCCTCTGTAGGTGTGTGTGCGTCTGTAGCTAAAACAAACCCATGGTATGCAGACCACTGTGCGGACAGAATATAAAGCAAGGAGCATAAAGGTTATACGTGACAGATCAGATATCATGGGAAGACATGCGTTCAAAAATACCTACTATACCAGAATGCAACACCTCCTCCGCAGGTTGCCTAGCAACTGTCCTGCGCTTGTGTTGGCAAACAAATTCGAGCAAGCTTTTCTTCAGGTTATTATTCGGCCACAGAAACCACTCAGTTGATTCGTACCTTTTGGGTTGAAATTATTCAACATGCCTGAAGGTGTGAAGCCGCCAGAAAGCATCTACAATTGCATTCCAGAGAAAGAGCGGAAGATTGAAAAACCCCCGCTGTGAGTTACATTATCTTAGCTAACTCACTTAGCTAGCCACCATGCTAATTTAGCTAACTACTTTGTTGTTTGCTGTTTACCCTCACACACACACACACACACACACACAAAAGTATTTGATCTATGTTGGATTTACTCAACAAGGAGCTCACAATTGACTTATTTAACCCTCATGCACTGTTCGGGACATTTTTGTCCTCTGAGAGAAATTTTTCTGTTTATTTTGGCCATAACTTTGTCAATATGTGGACAAATTGAATAATTTTTGCTCAACAAGCTTAATTTTACATAATTTTTGTTAATATGATTTTAACATTTTTCATTGGTCAACAGTACACTGTGGGCAAATTCTACCCCCTAATGTGTTGTTCGGGACAAAAACGTCCCCTAACTTTAACAGTTTTAAAAATATATTAGATAAATATTTTTTTGAATTTTTTTTGCATTGACCTTTTAATTAACTTCAGTTCTAATCAACAGTAGTGAAAAAATCATTTTCCCCCAGGATTTTAACCCTTTAATCACCAATTTTATAAGGGGTGGTGCTGAAAATTGGAAAAAAAAGGCACAAAAAGGCTAATTTTTAATAGAAAAGGTGAATGTGGACTGGATTTTTTTTAACCTTTATTACAGTCTTGGTCATGTCAAACATCAGTAAAAAAATTGACTTTATTGCATTATTGGTTTTTGCACAGCACTGGATTTTCTTTTTTTCTCCCATTTTGTCCCATAGACTTACATTATAACCACTTTTTTTTGACTGCACAGCCATGGCACTACATAATCATGCATTCTTGATTGTTGGTGGTTTACCCTGTTGGTAGGAGGTAAAGTGTGATTTTTACAGTTAATATGGTCATTAAGTTGTTAACTGTAAAAATCACAAATTTTACCTCCTACCAACAGGGTAAACCACCAACAATCAAGAATGCATGATTATGTAGTGCCATGGCTGTGCAGTCAAAAAAAAGTGGTTATAATGTAAGTCTATGGGACAAAATGGGAGAAAAAAAGAAAATCCAGTGCTGTGCAAAAACCAATAATGCAATAAAGTCAATTTTTTTACTGATGTTTGACATGACCAAGACTGTAATAAAGGTTAAAAAAAAATCCAGTCCACATTCACCTTTACTATTAAAAATTAGCCATTTTGTGTGTTTTTTTTTCCAATTTTCAGCACCACCCCTTATAAAATTAAAGGGTTAAAATCCTGGGGGAAAATGATTTTTTCACTACTGTTGATTAGAACTGAAGTTAATTAAAAGGTCAATGCAAAAAAATTTCAAAAAATTATTTATCTGATATATTTTTAAAACTGTTAAAGTTAGGGGACGTTTTTGTCCCGAACAACACATTAGGGTAGTGTTTGCGAACAGTCCATGAGGGTTAAGTGACAGGAGTTGTGTTTTTTGGCTTAACTTTGTTTGTTATGAAAATGAAGAAATGATCAGTTGTATTCTTTTCTTGAACCTCTGAAATGATTTTAGTGACTGTAGTAATTGATTATTTCGGTCTGTTTGGTAAAGGTATATGTCAAAGCACAGGCCAGCTGTGCTTCTTGAGAGCAAGTCAAATAAGGATGCGAGGAGAACTATGGGACCGGCAAAAATAATGGTGTCGCCTCCTGATAACTACCTCAAGAAGCGCTCAACAGAGGCGAGAGTGTGTAAAAGTGAGTTCCCCAGTTAGGCTGTTTGATTTTCTTTTGAGTGTTGATTATCAGTTTCTTCCTTTTTTGCGTTCTTTCAGACACACCTCCCTCAAAGCACGTCCGCACTGTGAGAAAGCCACCAGTTCCTTTGAGGACTGAGGTCCCACTCATGGGAATCCCCACCAAGAAGGCCTGTTTAAACACAACTGTAATGGTGCCGAAGAAACCGCATCCTACAATTGTAGACAGCAACAAAGGATCCAAGCAGCTCCTTGAAAACTCAGGACTTGTCCCAAAATACAGCCGTAAAAAGGTGTTTTCTTGAATTACTCAATACATGGTTTAGTTACAACAGTTTTATTTCAAAACATGTCTAAAGTTTCCTCCTTCTGTTTGCAGGACTATGGTCAGGTGCCTGAGTACCTGCTGCAGCGCAATGAAGAAGAGCGAATTGCTCAGGAGAGGCACGAGGACTTTCTGAAGGAGCAGAGGGAGCAGGCATCCATGAAGAACCTGTCAGAGGAGGAGCGTCAAGCTGTCCTGGAGGTACCTAAAAACATGGCTACACAGCGGCAGTCCTTTTTTTCTGAAACAGCAGGGGATCATTCAGGCACCTGGAACCAGTGAAGAAGCACAGGAAATGAACAGAATGATTCCATTACTTTAGGGAGAGGAATGAACCTTTTCAGCATCCATCAACTATTGCCAGTACCTTTTATTGACTCCTGTTTACTCTATAAAATCTCTGAATCCTGATATTTATCTCTCTGTCCTTCTAGACCCTGAAGAAAAACTGGGATAAGGTGCACCATGAGTACCAATGCCTGCCTCTCATCATTGAAACCCTGTCGAGGAAAACCCATAAGCTCCGACTGGAGGAGGCCATGACGCAGCTGGAGAGGGACATCAACCTCTTCGAGAGGTTCAAAACCATCTACATACCCAGCAATTAATACATTAAAGGGGTCAGATTTACTCCAATAAATGTCTCTACCATTCTTCCATTGACATTACACATGTATGGCTCAGACTAACAAAGACACACTTTCAATGATAAATCTATCTTTGATTCTTTATTGATTAACTAAACATCAAGGTTTAAGTGACGATGATGATATATAATCATCATATATAGAATCACTGTGGCAGAGAAGTTACACAAAGCGTCACCTTCCTCCTCCAAGAAACGCTGTCCACCAACTGCTGCCAGTTTGGCAGACACAGGCATCTTCCATGTCGGTTCCAGAACGTCATCATCCACATCTATGAAAGGCAGCCCCAGTTTGTGGGCCACAATCTTTCCTACGGTGGTTTTCCCTGCTCCAGGAGGACCCATGAGGAGGATATTCTTGTCCCCCTGGAAGGCGGGTTTGGTGGACAGCCATGATTTTGGTGTTGATGCGGAGCTCAGGCAGAATCTGGCAGTTCTTAAAGCAAGCTGGTGTGCTCTCAGTAAACCCATTCAGGAATCTAATAAGAGCCCCCTGCGAAGGACAACAGTTAAACAGGCTTTACTAAGACCTATGAGGCTGCGACATACGTGTGCAGTTAGCACAGAACACTTAACCTACAAGTTAAAGTAGGTCTTCTTTTTTTATTTAATATTACTGAACTGACAGCCTCCTGCTTTCTTCAGAGAGCTGCGACAACTTTCCACGTGTTTTGCAGCTTGTAAATAACAAAGTGACGTTACATTGTTATTCATAGTTTTAGGCAAGACGCTCACCTCAGGTCTTGGCTTTGTGTCCTCAAATCTCGTTGACAAATGTCTCAGCAAAGTCACAGCTTATTTTGTTGAATACTATGAAAGAAAGAATCACTTTCAGGCACATTATTCCGCAGGCTCCATAAACAACTACGGCCAGCTCGGAGGGACAAATTTAATCACTACGGAAGCGCAGTAGGAACCAATTCCCCCTGCGTTTGTTAGTTATGCATTATAATTATTTACAGAAGCTACATATTACACAGCACATTGAATCAATACGACTGTATAATTTAGGGCAACAAATGTGCTTTTAATCGCGAAAGAAATAAATATAAAACTGATTGAACGGGTGCTGCGTTCAAGTGCTCGGTTAATCTCGTAAATCATTGTTATAGTGTGAAAGTACGATTTTAACGGGCGTTATTTTGGAAATCCATGAGTTCAAGACAATAAAGCAAAGACTAAACATTATGTGATTGTGTTTACAGCGACTGCTAAGTTGAAATCTAATATTAAAATCAGCCGGTGCTGATAATAGTATAGAACGTAGGCCAGGTCCTCCTCTGTAGGTGTGTGTGCGTCTGTAGCTAAAACAAACCCATGGTATGCAGACCACTGTGCGGACAGAATATAAAGCAAGGAGCATAAAGGTTATACGTGACAGATCAGATATCATGGGAAGACATGCGTTCAAAAATACCTACTATACCAGAATGCAACACGTCCTCCGCAGGTTGCCTAGCAACTGTCCTGCGCTTGTGTTGGCAAACAAATTCGAGCAAGCTTTTCTTCAGGTTATTATTCGGCCACAGAAACCACTCAGTTGATTCGTACCTTTTGGGTTGAAATTATTCAACATGCCTGAAGGTGTGAAGCCGCCAGAAAGCATCTACAATTGCATTCCAGAGAAAGAGCGGAAGATTGAAAAACCCCCGCTGTGAGTTACATTATCTTAGCTAACTCACTTAGCTAGCCACCATGCTAATTTAGCTAACTACTTTGTTGTTTGCTGTTTACCCTCACACACACACACACACACACACACACACACACACACACACACACACACACACACACACACAAAAGTATTTGATCTATGTTGGATTTACTCAACAAGGAGCTCACAATTGACTTATTTAAGTGACAGGAGTTGTGTTTTTTGGCTTAACTTTGTTATGAAAATGAAGAAATGATCAGTTGTATTCTTTTCTTGAACCTCTGAAATGATTTTAGTGACTGTAGTAATTGATTATTTCGGTCTGTTTGGTAAAGGTATATGTCAAAGCACAGGCCAGCTGTGCTTCTTGAGAGCAAGTCAAATAAGGATGCGAGGAGAACTATGGGACCGGCAAAAATAATGGTGTCGCCTCCTGATAACTACCTCAAGAAGCGCTCAACAGAGGCGAGAGTGTGTAAAAGTGAGTTCCCCAGTTAGGCTGTTTGATTTTCTTTTGAGTGTTGATTATCAGTTTCTTCCTTTTTTGCGTTCTTTCAGACACACCTCCCTCAAAGCACGTCCGCACTGTGAGAAAGCCACCAGTTCCTTTGAGGACTGAGGTCCCACTCATGGGAATCCCCACCAAGAAGGCCTGTTTAAACACAACTGTAATGGTGCCGAAGAAACCGCATCCTACAATTGTAGACAGCAACAAAGGATCCAAGCAGCTCCTTGAAAACTCAGGACTTGTCCCAAAATACAGCCGTAAAAAGGTGTTTTCTTGAATTACTCAATACATGGTTTAGTTACAACAGTTTTATTTCAAAACATGTCTAAAGTTTCCTCCTTCTGTTTGCAGGACTATGGTCAGGTGCCTGAGTACCTGCTGCAGCGCAATGAAGAAGAGCGAATTGCTCAGGAGAGGCACGAGGACTTTCTGAAGGAGCAGAGGGAGCAGGCATCCATGAAGAACCTGTCAGAGGAGGAGCGTCAAGCTGTCCTGGAGGTACCTAAAAACATGGCTACACAGCGGCAGTCCTTTTTTTCTGAAACAGCAGGGGATCATTCAGGCACCTGGAACCAGTGAAGAAGCACAGGAAATGAACAGAATGATTCCATTACTTTAGGGAGAGGAATGAACCTTTTCAGCATCCATCAACTATTGCCAGTACCTTTTATTGACTCCTGTTTACTCTATAAAATCTCTGAATCCTGATATTTATCTCTCTGTCCTTCTAGACCCTGAAGAAAAACTGGGATAAGGTGCACCATGAGTACCAATGCCTGCCTCTCATCATTGAAACCCTGTCGAGGAAAACCCATAAGCTCCGACTGGAGGAGGCCATGACGCAGCTGGAGAGGGACATCAACCTCTTCGAGAGGTTCAAAACCATCTACATACCCAGCAATTAATACATTAAAGGGGTCAGATTTACTCCAATAAATGTCTCTACCATTCTTCCATTGACATTACACATGTATGGCTCAGACTAACAAAGACACACTTTCAATGATAAATCTATCTTTGATTCTTTATTGATTAACTAAACATCAAGGTTTAAGTGACGATGATGATATATAATCATCATATATAGAATCACTGTGGCAGAGAAGTTACACAAAGCGTCACCTTCCTCCTCCAAGAAACGCTGTCCACCAACTGCTGCCAGTTTGGCAGACACAGGCATCTTCCATGTCGGTTCCAGAACGTCATCATCCACATCTATGACAGGCAGCCCCAGTTTGTGGGCCACAATCTTTCCTACGGTGGTTTTCCCTGCTCCAGGAGGACCCATGAGGAGGATATTCTTGTCCCCCTGGCAGGCGGGTTGGGTGTGCTCTCAGTAAACCCATTCAGGAATCTAATAAGAGCCTCTCCCCCTGCGAAGGACAACAGTTAAACAGGCTTTACTAAGACCTATGAGGCTGCGACATACGTGTGCAGTTAGCACAGAACACTTAACCTACAAGTTAAAGTAGGTCTTCTTTTTTTATTTAATATTACTGAACTGACAGCCTCCTGCTTTCTTCAGAGAGCTGCGACAACTTTCCACGTGTTTTGCAGCTTGTATAACAAAGTGACGTTACATTATTTCGATAAGGTTCATTTGGTCTTCACCTATTTATGAACTATGATAGAATTCTTTTTAGTCAGACCTGTGTCTTGTGTTAGTTCATAAATAGGTGAAGACCAAATGAACCTTATCGAAATATTACGAACAAGTTTTGGACAACAATGTGTCAAAGATTTCCGACGCCTGGAGCAGCTGGAACAAAAAAGGGCACGCTATCGCAACCACCTTAAATTCAACCTGAGATGCCGAGACGAGGGAGTAACACCACCAAGCTTGGAAGTAAAAAACCCCATCCCAACCCAAAATGCAAATAGGATAATAGAGAAAACCCGCACAGCGCTCCTTAAAGAAAGGATACGCTGCACGACAAGCAAAATAACCAACATCAACACAGAGATAAAAACACAAACGGAAGCTTTCAGACTGAAATACCCCACGGAAGAAAACACACAGAAACTCGTAAAAGAACACCTGAGGCAGACGCACGAAATATTTTTTGAACGGACAAAGGTAAGACACATCAAAAAACTGGACAGACTAATAACACGAAAACAACATAGAAATAAGGACACAGACGAAGCGGAAAAAGAAAAATGGGTCAAAAACATCTCACAACGCCGCCTAACAAAGATAGAAATAGACGTCCTGTCTCGCGGACTTAACTATGCTGTCACACCAAACAAAATACCACACGAAGAATTCATCCTAGCCACCGTATTAGCGTGTCAATCCATACCGGACCAGGGGAAAAAAGCAGAGCTAAGGAACGAGATAGCAGGTATTCTAAAATCCGCAAAAATACCACCAGCTAACATAACAAAAGAAGAAGCCAAAGCAATTAAAACATTGGCACAGGACAAGAGCATCACAATCATACCCGCGGATAAAGGTAGGACAACAGTCATTATGGACACTAAGCACTACGAGCAACAGATGGAAAACATGTTAAAAGACACTGAAACATATGAACCGCTCAGAAAGGACCCCACAGAAGAAAAGAAAAGGACACTCAAAACACTACTCAAACCATTACTACAGGAAGGTAAAATAGATAAGAGCACATACAACCACCTCATGCCCACAGCCAGTATCACACCACGAATATATGGCACACCCAAAATCCACAAACAAAACACACCACTACGCCCAATAGTGGACAGCATTGGATCAGTAACATACAACCTATCAAAAGCACTAGTTGACCTCATAAAACCACTACTAGGCCTCACCGAACAACACTGTAAAAACTCAAACCAGTTAGCGCAGGAACTCAGGGACACCACAGTACACCCGGACGAAATATTCATATCACATGACGTAATATCCCTCTTCACCAAAACACCAGTAAACGTAACACTGCAGATAGTAGAGAACCGCCTCAGGACAGACAAGACACTACACAAACGGACCAATCTAGCAGTTAACGACATAACCCGGCTGCTACATTTCGTATCCACATCCACATATTTCCAATTCAGGGGTATTTTATACAGACAGAGGGAGGGCTTTGCAATGGGGGACCCACTCTCAGCCATCATGAGTGGTTTTTTTATGGAGGACCTAGAAGAGAAGGCCATCTGCACGGCACCTGCACAATGCGGTCTCAAAATGTGGAGGAGATACATGGATGACATCCTGGAAAAAATAAAAACTGGCCACACACAGGAGTTAACAGACCACCTCAACAAAATAGACAGCACAGGAAAAATCAAATTCACACACGAGGAGGAAAAAGACAGTACGATAACCTTTTTGGACATAAACATCACACATCTACAGGACGGCAGCATAAAAATCAAAATTCACAGGAAACCCACACACACCGACCAATACCTGTTATGGACGTCTGAACACCCCACCGCACACAAACTCTCCGCCGTACGAACACTATTCGACAGAGCCACCATGATCACAGACCCACAAGACAGACAGGAGGAAGAAAAACACATCATAAAGGCCTTAAAAAAATGCCAGTACCCCATGTGGGCAATCAAAAAAGGAAAACAACAAATCGACAACAGAAAAAACAAAGAAAAAAAGAGAAACACAAACCAAAAACAAAATAAAACAATGGTGACACTCCCCTACATCCGTGGAATAACGGAAAAAATACAAAGAGCAATGAGTAAACACAACATCAATACACCCGTCAAAACACATCGTAAACTCAGACAACTACTGGTGCACCCAAAAGACAAGATCGAACCGGACAAAAAATGCAACGTCATATACGAAATACCCTGCCTGTCCTGCAATAAAACATACATCGGTGAAACAGGAAGATCATTCAGCACACGGAAAAAAGAACATAAAACAGAATGTGAAAAGGAATCAGCTGGGATGAGCACAAGGGCAACAAAACAGAAAGCACAACAAGAAAACCTGAAATCAGCAATCTCGGATCATTGCAAAAGAGAAAGGCACATTATGGACTGGGATGGGGCAAAAGTGATCGGAAACGAGGACAACAAATTCAAACGGTGGATTAAGGAAGCCATCGAAATAAGGAAGCGGGCCAATAGGACAATGAACTGGGACGAGGGAACTTTTACACTGTCCCACACCTGGAACACTGTCCTGAGGAGACCAGACTGCTGTCCCACACCTGGGACACAGCGCTGAGGAAGCCGGACTACAGGTGGCGCTGTTCCCCCACTACCTGGAGTAGTGGGAGAATGGCGCCACAACCTGCATAAGATCAGCTGGCAGACACGTCACGTAACATCATGTGACTTCTGAGGAAGACTGCAGGAAGTAGTCGAAACATGTCAAGGTAAAACACGAGACACAGGTCTGACTAAAAAGAATTCTATCATAGTGACGTTACATTGTTATTCATAGTTTTAGGCAAGACGCTCACCTCAGGTCTTGGCTTTGTGTCCTCAAATCTCGTTGACAAATGTCTCAGCAAAGTCACAGCTTATTTTGTTGAATACTATGAAAGAAAGAATCACTTTCAGGCACATTATTCCGCAGGCTCCATAAACAACTACGGCCAGCTCGGAGGGACAAATTTAATCACTACGGAAGCGCAGTAGGAACCAATTCCCCCTGCGTTTGTTAGTTATGCATTATAATTATTTACAGAAGCTACATATTACACAGCACATTGAATCAATACGACTGTATAATTTAGGGCAACAAATGTGCTTTTAATCGCGAAAGAAATAAATATAAAACTGATTGAACGGGTGCTGCGTTCAAGTGCTCGGTTAATCTCGTAAATCATTGTTATAAAGTCGAAGGTACGATTTTGACGGGCGTTATTTTGGAAATCCATGAGTTCAAGACAATAAAGCAAAGACTAAACATTATGTGATTGTGTTTACAGCGACTGCTAAGTTGAAATCTAATATTAAAATCAGCCGGTGCTGATAATAGTATAGAACGTAGGCCAGGTCCTCTGTAGGTGTGTGTGCGTCTGTAGCTAAAACAAACCCATGGTATGCAGACCACTGTGCGGACAGAATATAAAGCAAGGAGCATAAAGGTTATACGTGACAGATCAGATATAATGGGAAGACATGCGTACAAAAATACCTACTATACCAGAATGCAACACCTCCTCCGCAGGTTGCCTAGCAACTGTCCTGCGCTTGTGTTGGCAAACAAATTCGAGCAAGCTTTTCTTCAGGTTATTATTCGGCCACAGAAACCACTCAGTTGATTCGTACCTTTTGGGTTGAAATTATTCAACATGCCTGAAGGTGTGAAGCCGCCAGAAAGCATCTACAATTGCATTCCAGAGAAAGAGCGGAAGATTGAAAAACCCCCGCTGTGAGTTACATTATCTTAGCTAACTCACTTAGCTAGCCACCATGCTAATTTAGCTAACTACTTTGTTGTTTGCTGTTTACCCTCACACACACACACACACAAAAGTATTTCATCTATGTTGGATTTACTCAACAAGGAGCTCACAATTGACTTATTTAACCCTCATGCACTGTTCGGGACATTTTTGTCCTCTGAGAGAAATTTTTCTGTTTATTTTGGCCATAACTTTGTCAATATGTGAACAAATTGAATAATTTTTGCTCAACAAGCTTAATTTTACATAATTTTTGTTAATATGATTTTAACATTTTTCATTGGTCAACAGTACACTGTGGGCAAATTCTACCCCCTAATGTGTTGTTCGGGACAAAAACGTCCCCTAACTTTAACAGTTTTAAAAATATATTAGATAAATATTTTTTTGAATTTTTTTTGCATTGACCTTTTAATTAACTTCAGTTCTAATCAACAGTAGTGAAAAAATCATTTTCCCCCAGGATTTTAACCCTTTAATCACCAATTTTATAAGGGGTGGTGCTGAAAATTGGAAAAAAAAGGCACAAAAAGGCTAATTTTTAATAGAAAAGGTGAATGTGGACTGGATTTTTTTTAACCTTTATTACAGTCTTGGTCATGTCAAACATCAGTAAAAAAATTGACTTTATTGCATTATTGGTTTTTGCACAGCACTGGATTTTCTTTTTTTCTCCCATTTTGTCCCATAGACTTACATTATAACCACTTTTTTTTGACTGCACAGCCATGGCACTACATAATCATGCATTCTTGATTGTTGGTGGTTTACCCTGTTGGTAGGAGGTAAAGTGTGATTTTTACAGTTAATATGGTCATTAAGTTGTTAACTGTAAAAATCACAAATTTTACCTCCTACCAACAGGGTAAACCACCAACAATCAAGAATGCATGATTATGTAGTGCCATGGCTGTGCAGTCAAAAAAAAGTGGTTATAATGTAAGTCTATGGGACAAAATGGGAGAAAAAAAGAAAATCCAGTGCTGTGCAAAAACCAATAATGCAATAAAGTCAATTTTTTTACTGATGTTTGACATGACCAAGACTGTAATAAAGGTTAAAAAAAAATCCAGTCCACATTCACCTTTACTATTAAAAATTAGCCATTTTGTGTGTTTTTTTTTCCAATTTTCAGCACCACCCCTTATAAAATTAAAGGGTTAAAATCCTGGGGGAAAATGATTTTTTCACTACTGTTGATTAGAACTGAAGTTAATTAAAAGGTCAATGCAAAAAAATTTCAAAAAATTATTTATCTGATATATTTTTAAAACTGTTAAAGTTAGGGGACGTTTTTGTCCTGAACAACACATTAGGGTAGTGTTTGCGAACAGTCCATGAGGGTTAAGTGACAGGAGTTGTGTTTTTTGGCTTAACTTTGTTTGTTATGAAAATGAAGAAATGATCAGTTGTATTCTTTTCTTGAACCTCTGAAATGATTTTAGTGACTGTAGTAATTGATTATTTCGGTCTGTTTGGTAAAGGTATATGTCAAAGCACAGGCCAGCTGTGCTTCTTGAGAGCAAGTCAAATAAGGATGCGAGGAGAACTATGGGACCGGCAAAAATAATGGTGTCGCCTCCTGATAACTACCTCAAGAAGTGCTCAACAGAGGCGAGAGTGTGTAAAAGTGAGTTCCCCAGTTAGGCTGTTTGATTTTCTTTTGAGTGTTGATTATCAGTTTCTTCCTTTTTTGCGTTCTTTCAGACACACCTCCCTCAAAGCACGTCCGCACTGTGAGAAAGCCACCAGTTCCTTTGAGGACTGAGGTCCCACTCATGGGAATCCCCACCAAGAAGGCCTGTTTAAACACAACTGTAATGGTGCCGAAGAAACCGCATCCTACAATTGTAGACAGCAACAAAGGATCCAAGCAGCTCCTTGAAAACTCAGGACTTGTCCCAAAATACAGCCGTAAAAAGGTGTTTTCTTGAATTACTCAATACATGGTTTAGTTACAACAGTTTTATTTCAAAACATGTCTAAAGTTTCCTCCTTCTGTTTGCAGGACTATGGTCAGGTGCCTGAGTACCTGCTGCAGCGCAATGAAGAAGAGCGAATTGCTCAGGAGAGGCACGAGGACTTTCTGAAGGAGCAGAGGGAGCAGGCATCCATGAAGAACCTGTCAGAGGAGGAGCGTCAAGCTGTCCTGGAGGTACCTAAAAACATGGCTACACAGCGGCAGTCCTTTTTTTCTGAAACAGCAGGGGATCATTCAGGCACCTGGAACCAGTGAAGAAGCACAGGAAATGAACAGAATGATTCCATTACTTTAGGGAGAGGAATGAACCTTTTCAGCATCCATCAACTATTGCCAGTACCTTTTATTGACTCCTGTTTACTCTATAAAATCTCTGAATCCTGATATTTATCTCTCTGTCCTTCTAGACCCTGAAGAAAAACTGGGATAAGGTGCACCATGAGTACCAATGCCTGCCTCTCATCATTGAAACCCTGTCGAGGAAAACCCATAAGCTCCGACTGGAGGAGGCCATGACGCAGCTGGAGAGGGACATCAACCTCTTCGAGAGGTTCAAAACCATCTACATACCCAGCAATTAATACATTAAAGGGGTCAGATTTACTCCAATAAATGTCTCTACCATTCTTCCATTGACATTACACATGTATGGCTCAGACTAACAAAGACACACTTTCAATGATAAATCTATCTTTGATTCTTTATTGATTAACTAAACATCAAGGTTTAAGTGACGATGATGATATATAATCATCATATATAGAATCACTGTGGCAGAGAAGTTACACAAAGCGTCACCTTCCTCCTCCAAGAAACGCTGTCCACCAACTGCTGCCAGTTTGGCAGACACAGGCATCTTCCATGTCGGTTCCAGAACGTCATCATCCACATCTATGACAGGCAGCCCCAGTTTGTGGGCCACAATCTTTCCTACGGTGGTTTTCCCTGCTCCAGGAGGACCCATGAGGAGGATATTCTTGTCCCCCTGGCAGGCGGGTTGGGTGTGCTCTCAGTAAACCCATTCAGGAATCTAATAAGAGCCTCTCCCCCTGCGAAGGACAACAGTTAAACAGGCTTTACTAAGACCTATGAGGCTGCGACATACGTGTGCAGTTAGCACAGAACACTTAACCTACAAGTTAAAGTAGGTCTTCTTTTTTTATTTAATATTACTGAACTGACAGCCTCCTGCTTTCTTCAGAGAGCTGCGACAACTTTCCACGTGTTTTGCAGCTTGTAAATAACAAAGTGACTGTAAGAGCCAGTTAAGTTAATTTATATGTAATAATAATTTAGTTTAAAAAATGTGAAGCAAATAATTTTATTTGAATTATAAAGACCGTTGCTAAAATACATAATTTAACAATTAAAATATGTTAAAGAATTTTTGTTATAAATACGTCATGCTGTCATAGTTTTACGTTACAGTCAGATTGCAGCTAGACACGTAAGAAGCAACACAGTTTTTTGACCGAGCGTACCTTGTCTATTGTATTGTATTTTTTTTGTGTGATTTTAGTAAATCTTGGAAAAGAAGATTCGGTCTCGCTCGCGTTTCTTCAAACTACTGGTTGTTAGGAAGCTGCAAAATTGGGACAGAATTAAAAAGCACAGGAGTGCCAATACATTAGTCAAAAAACTAGCTTATGTCCTATGGAGCCTCGCTGGAGCGCTTTGTAACGCGGCTTGTGTGGAGAGCTGGCCAGGAGAAGTTGCGACTAAACGGGCAATCCACTGCAGCATGTGATAGAGAAGCACTCCGTAGCAGTGAGTATTGTGAAGAAAAGACGTGATACGCATGCATGAAGAATGTTTTGTTCGGAGGAAAACGAAGTAAATGCTCTAACCGCATGTCAGCGAGCTGATTCTCTGCCCCTGTGAGAACGCATGTGAGTAGCAAGAGTGGATTCAGTCGATGTGGAGAGTGTGATTTTGAAGAGGTTGTTTGCACATAGTTCGTTTGGAAAGGCATTTTTAAAGAAAGTGCTTTAAACTTTGTGCATGCAACGTGAGCATTACTCCGCGAGTGGAACGATGGCTGATGAAGATGAAACGATATGCGGTGAGGAGGCAGAGGGGCGGGGAAGATCACGCAAGTTAACAGAGAAGGGTTTGGAGGAAAGGTTGCAAAGGCTCACAGCATCGAGGAAACGAACTTTTCGAGCCCTAGCAGGCCAAATGAAGGAGATAGAGGCAATGAGAACTGACACTCAAACTGTACAAAATGTGAAGGACATGTTGGAAACTGAATTTGAACCGTCTCTACATGAGTTCATTAGACTCAACAAAGAAGTTGGCAATTTGTTAACAGAAGATGAAAAAATGTTTGACCATGTTGATTGGTTTGAACCAAAACTGGAACTGTTTAATGCTTTTAAGAGGACAACTAAAAGATGGGTTGCAGATGTGCAAGAATCCATAGAGAAGGAAACTGAGCAGCCAAGAAAACATGATGGAATAGATGAACATCAAGAGGCTGTTTTACCAAGTGATAGTATTTCGCAGATAGGGGTCAGCAGTGCTGCAAAGGCTCACACATGCAGATCTCATGTGACTCGTGCATCAAGCACTTCATCTGTATCGTCCACACGTGCTAGGCAGGAAGCAGAGCATGCTGCTTTGCTGGAACGCGCAGCAGCGATGAAGAAAAAGCGAGAACTTGAATTTGAGGCAACAAGAATTAAGCAGCAGTTTGAGTTTGAAACAGCTAGACTTAAGGCTGAAAAAGAGGAGTTAGCGATAGAGACTGCATTAGCTGAAAGCCAAGCAAAACTGAAGGTGCTTACAGAATATGAACGCTCTGAAGATGGTGCAAGTAGTTATGCATCAATGCAGAAACCAAGTGAAAATGTGAAGAAGGAAAGAGTTAGCACTGCGCTACCGACACAAGCTAATGTGAATGTTCATGTGCCAGCACAAGTGCAGCACTCACGAATACCACAGCAGCTACAACCCGTCTCACATCAAAGACTTAGAACGCAAACTGACAGAGGTGATGACATGTTGACAGTCATGCAAAAACAGAATGTGATCACTGAGCTGCTTGTAAGGCAACAGCAGCTTTCTCAACTGCCAACTAAGGATATTTCTGTTTTCAAGGGTGATGCACTTCAGTATAAATCGTTCATGAGGGCATTTGAGCATGCGATTGAGCAGAAGACAGACAATGATCAAGATAAATTGTACTTCTTGGAACAGTTTACTGATGGTGAGCCTCAAGAACTGGTGCGCAGCTGTGCTCACATGTCACCTAACAGAGGTTATGAAGAGGCAAAGCAGTTACTTCATAAGCATTATGGGGATGAACTGGTGATAGCCAACGCATACATTGATAAGGCACTCAAATGGCCACAAGTGAAGTCAGATGATGGAAAAGCATTGAATGCTTATGCAATGTTTCTGATTGGATGTCGTAACTCTATGGAGGACATTGAATATTTAGAAGAGATGGATAACCCTACAAACCTGCGGACAGTGATATCCAAACTGCCTTACAAAATGAAAGAAAGATGGCGTGCTGAAGCTTTTGATCTCAAAGAGAGAAGAGGAAGAAGAGCAAGGTTTGCTGATTTGGTTGCTTTCATAGAACGCCAGGCCAAGATAACTATGGATCCTCTGTTTGGTAATATCTCAGACAGCCGTACAAACACGGTTGGAAAGATGACTCAAAGGGAAAAGCAGCCGGCAAGGAAAGAGGTTCGTGGAAGCAGTTTTGCAACCAGTGTTGCTGCTGAAAGTAAAGCACCTCAAGTAACACCTGTCAAGCCTGCTAACATAAGTAAAATAGTGAATGCCTTTGCTAAACCATGTTTGTATTGCCAGCAGTCTCACACGCTTCTTTTATGCAATAAGATCAAAGGTCAGCCACATAAAGAAAGAGTGGAATTTCTGAAATCAAAGGGCTTATGTTTTGGATGCTTGGTTCCTGGCCACCTTAGCAAGTTTTGCAAACGGCGGTTAGAGTGCAAAGAATGTGCATTAAAACACCCTGACATTCTGCACAAAGTGAGTGAGGATTGTTCTGTTTTACCAGAAAGTAAGGATGGAGCACAAAGTAAAGAAGGGTCGTGTGTAGAAGTTCCCATCACGCAAGAGTCCTGTGGTCTCACGGGGGCTGGAGAAGCTGAATGTGTGCTGTCGATAGTACCAGTAAAAATCAAGTCAAAGAATAGTGATAAGCACATTGAAACTTACGCTCTTCTGGACCCGGGAAGCACAGCAACATTCTGCACAGAAGACCTGCAAAGGAAACTGAATGTAAAAGGGAAGCCCACTAGAATACTTCTTAGCACCATGGGTCAAGATAAATCAGGAAAACAAAAGGTGGTGAACAGTTTTGTGATATCTGGCTTAGAAGTGTGCGGACTGGAAGACACCATGTTCATTGAGTTACCCGAGGTGTTCACTCATAACAACATACCTGTTCATGCTGGAAACATACCCAAACAGTCAGATATTCAAAAGTGGCCTTATCTTCAGGAAGTCAGGTTGCCAGAGATAAAGGCTGATGTAGGCCTACTTATTGGAGTTAACTGTTCAAGAGCCATGGAGCCTTGGCGCATCATTAATGGACAAGACGGAGGTCCTTATGCAATGAAAACAGCTATTGGCTGGGTGGTGAACGGACCTGTAAGAAAGGACCTGAATGACTCAAAGAATAAGCCGCCTCATTACTCAGTGAACAGAATCTCTTTGATGGAGATCGAAAAGTTACTGGTGCAACAGTACAATACTGATTTTCCAGAGCGCAACTATGATGATAAGGAGGAAATGTCTCTGGAAGACAAGCAATTTTTGCAGTCTGTGGAGAAGACGACAATCTTTGAGAAAGGACATTATAGCATTGGGTTGCCATTCAGGAAGGAGAACCTTCAAATGCCCAATAACCGTTGTGTGGCAGAACAACGTGTAGCATGTTTGCTCAGGAAGTTTAAAAAGAATCCTGAATTCTTCGATGACTACAGGAGTTTCATGGAAACCATCATTGATAAGGGATACGCTGTCCAGGTTCCGACAGACCAACTGAACAGAGATGACAACAGGGTGTTTTACATACCGCACCATGGTGTTTATCACCCGAAGAAACTAAAGTTGCGGGTGGTGTTTGACTGCACTTCCTCATACCAGAATAAGTGCCTGAATAGTGAGTTGCTACAGGGACCTGACCTGACCAACACATTAATCGGAGTGCTTTTGAGATTTCGTGAGGAGTCTGTAGCGGTAATGGCAGACATTGAGTCAATGTTTTACCAAGTCAAAGTGCCAGGGCATGATGCAGACTTACTCCGTTTTCTTTGGTGGCCCAATGGCAATTTGGATGAGCCAGCGGAGGAGTTTCGGATGACAGTGCACCTTTTCGGAGCTACTTCTTCTCCAAGCGTAGCCTCATACGCACTGAAAAGAACTGCAGAGGATCACAAAGATCTTGCATCCCCAGATGCTGTCCAGACAGTACTGCGAAATTTTTATGTAGATGACTGCCTGAAAAGTGTGCCTACTGATGATGACGCAATAACCTTAGTCAGCGACCTTCAAGCTTTGTGCAGCAGTGGAGGGTTCACCTTAACAAAGTGGATGAGCAACAGCAGAAAGGTGTTACTGTCCATCCCAGAAGAACACAGAGCCAGTGAAGTGAAAGACCTGGACTTACGACACGACACTCTGCCAGTAGAGAGGGCACTTGGTGTGCAGTGGGACACAGAAACTGATACTTTCACCTACAGTATGAAGCTGCGAGACAGACCAAAGACCAGAAGAGGGATTTTGTCAGTCATCAATTCCATCTACGACCCTCTCGGCTTTCTGGCCCCGGTCATCTTGCATGCTAAACTTTTGTTGAAAGAACTCTGTAAAGAGAAGCATGGATGGGATGAGAACATTGGAGAAAAGCATGCGGAAGACTGGGAAAGATGGATGAAGGATGTTACTCACCTCTCCAACTTTCATGTCAGTAGGTGTCTTAAACCCACCAAGTTTGGAAGTACTGTTTCAGCACAGATACATCATTTTTCAGATGCCTCAGAGTATGCATATGGCATTGTGTCATACCTACTGATAAAGAATGAACAAGATGAGAAACACTGTGCCTTCCTCATGGGGAAGTCCAGAGTGACTCCACTCAAAAGAGTCACAATCCCTAGACTTGAGTTGACTGCAGCGGTTGTTGCGGTAAAAGTTGACAAAATGTTGCAACAAGAGCTTCAAGCTCCACTGCAACCATCTGTTTTTTGGACGGACAGCACTACGGTGCTTAGATACATTGACAATGAAACTGCTCGTTTCAAAACATTTGTTGCAAACAGAGTTTCCTTGATCCGAGAAGCAACCAAGCCATCGCAATGGAAGTATGTCGAAACGAGTGAAAACCCGGCAGATCAAGCAAGCAGAGGTCTGAAGGCGAAAAGCTTGGTGCAAGGAGGAACATGGATAAGTGGACCAGATTTTTTGTTGAATGAAAATGATTGGCCAGAACAGCCTGTGCGAAGGAACAAAAGCCTTGACAATGACCCAGAGGTCAAGAGCACAGTGGTTGTTAACACAGTGAACGTTAAAGAAAATGCAAAAACAATGAAGCAGCTGATAAGCTATTACTCAGATTGGAATAAGCTTAAACGAGCAGTAGCGTGGATTCTAAAAGTAAGGTGTGTTCTGCGGAAACAGAAGGAAGAAAGAAAAGAGGCATTAAAAACAATCAAGCAAGCTGAAAAGAATCCTGACAGGCAAAAAGTAAAGTTAAAACAATACATGAAGGAACTAAGAGTTGCCTCAGGAAAAGACTCGCTTACCTTGGATGACCTTGATACTGCTGAATTAGAAATAATAAAATTCAGTCAAAGAGAACATTTTGGAGAAGAAATTAAGGTCCTGCAGAAGGGAACACAGCTTAGTCACAGCACTGCATTGTCTAAACTAGACCCGATTCTTCATGACGACATGTTAAAGGTTGGTGGAAGACTTGACAAATCTGCGATGTCGGAAAATGCTAAACATCCACTAATTCTTTCGAAGCACAGCAAAGTTGCCACTTTGATCTTAAGAGATATACATCAAAGAACAGGCCATTGTGGACGCAACTATGTGTTGGCACAACTGAGATGCAGATATTGGATTCCACAAGCCAATTCTGCAATCAGAAAGATCATCAGTAGGTGTACAGTGTGCCGTAGGATGTCAGGAAAGGTTGGTGAGCAGAAGATGGCAAATCTACCTGAAGATCGCCTCCTCCCAGACCAACCTCCCTTTACAAGCACCGGCGTAGATTTCTTCGGCCCGTTTGAGGTTAAAAGGGGCCGGGGTACCATTAAAAGATATGGGGTAATGTTTACGTGCCTCACTATCCGAGCTGTGCACATTGAAGTTGCCGACAGCCTTGATACAGACTCCTGCATCAACGCAATTCGCCGCTTTATATGTAGGAGAGGTCAGGTCACCATCATGAGGTCTGACAATGGTACAAATTTTGTGGCAGCTGAAAGAGAGTTAAAGGAAGCTATCCAACAATTGGACAATAACAAGATCGAAAGAGCTTTGCAGCCAAAGGGAATAAAATGGATATTCAACAGCCCAGCTGCGTCCCATCAAGGCGGGATTTGGGAAAGGCAAATTCGCACAGCTCGAAGGATTCTTAATTCCTTAATGAAGGAACAAACAATGAATGATGACTGTCTTCAGACAATAATGTGTGAAGTTGAAAGCATCATCAATGGCAGACCACTCACAAGCGTCTCAGATGATGCAAATGACGTTGAGCCCATAACTCCCAACCATTTATTGCTTCTGAGGTCTCAGCCAACCATGCCACCGGGAATCTTCTGCAAGGACGACCTCTACACAAGAAGAAGATGGAAGCAAGTCCAATATCTTGCAGATTTATTCTGGACTAGATGGACGCGAGAATATCTTCCACTACTTCAGGAGCGTCAGAAATGGCTCAAACCCAGAAGAAACTTCATGACAGGAGATGTAGTACTGTTAGTGGACAGTTCTTCTCCCCGCAACTCGTGGGTCATGGGGAGGATAGTTGAAACTTTGCCAGACTCCAGTGGAATGGTGCGGAGAGTGAAGTTGAAAACCCGAACCAGCACTCTGGAAAGGCCTGTAAACAAACTGTGCCTGTTGAAAGAAGCAATGCTAGAAGAATAAGAAAGGAAGACGAGTGGATCTTTATGCAGAGTTACAGTTTAAGTTGCTTGGCTCTTAGTGTGTTAAGTTTGTAATTGATTAGTCCTCCAGCCTAACAATTAGGGGCCGGGTAATGTAAGAGCCAGTTAAGTTAATTTATATGTAATAATAATTTAGTTTAAAAAATGTGAAGCAAATAATTTTATTTGAATTATAAAGACCGTTGCTAAAATACATAATTTAACAATTAAAATATGTTAAAGAATTTTTGTTATAAATACGTCATGCTGTCATAGTTTTACGTTACAGTCAGATTGCAGCTAGACACGTAAGAAGCAACACAGTTTTTTGACCGAGCGTACCTTGTCTATTGTATTGTATTTTTTTTGTGTGATTTTAGTAAATCTTGGAAAAGAAGATTCGGTCTCGCTCGCGTTTCTTCAAACTACTGGTTGTTAGGAAGCTGCAAAATTGGGACAGAATTAAAAAGCACAGGAGTGCCAATACAGTGACGTTACATTATTTCGATAAGGTTCATTTGGTCTTCACCTATTTATGAACTATGATAGAATTCTTTTTAGTCAGACCTGTGTCTTGTGTTAGTTCATAAATAGGTGAAGACCAAATGAACCTTATCGAAATATTACGAACAAGTTTTGGACAACAATGTGTCAAAGATTTCCGACGCCTGGAGCAGCTGGAACAAAAAAGGGCACGCTATCGCAACCACCTTAAATTCAACCTGAGATGCCGAGACGAGGGAGTAACACCACCAAGCTTGGAAGTAAAAAACCCCATCCCAACCCAAAATGCAAATAGGATAATAGAGAAAACCCGCACAGCGCTCCTTAAAGAAAGGATACGCTGCACGACAAGCAAAATAACCAACATCAACACAGAGATAAAAACACAAACGGAAGCTTTCAGACTGAAATACCCCACGGAAGAAAACACACAGAAACTCGTAAAAGAACACCTGAGGCAGACGCACGAAATATTTTTTGAACGGACAAAGGTAAGACACATCAAAAAACTGGACAGACTAATAACACGAAAACAACATAGAAATAAGGACACAGACGAAGCGGAAAAAGAAAAATGGGTCAAAAACATCTCACAACGCCGCCTAACAAAGATAGAAATAGACGTCCTGTCTCGCGGACTTAACTATGCTGTCACACCAAACAAAATACCACACGAAGAGTTCATCCTAGCCACCGTATTAGCGTGTCAATCCATACCGGACCAGGGGAAAAAAGCAGAGCTAAGGAACGAGATAGCAGGTATTCTAAAATCCGCAAAAATACCACCAGCTAACATAACAAAAGAAGAAGCCAAAGCAATTAAAACATTGGCACAGGACAAGAGCATCACAATCATACCCGCGGATAAAGGTAGGACAACAGTCATTATGGACACTAAGCACTACGAGCAACAGATGGAAAACATGTTAAAAGACACTGAAACATATGAACCGCTCAGAAAGGACCCCACAGAAGAAAAGAAAAGGACACTCAAAACACTACTCAAACCATTACTACAGGAAGGTAAAATAGATAAGAGCACATACAACCACCTCATGCCCACAGCCAGTATCACACCACGAATATATGGCACACCCAAAATCCACAAACAAAACACACCACTACGCCCAATAGTGGACAGCATTGGATCAGTAACATACAACCTATCAAAAGCACTAGTTGACCTCATAAAACCACTACTAGGCCTCACCGAACAACACTGTAAAAACTCAAACCAGTTAGCGCAGGAACTCAGGGACACCACAGTACACCCGGACGAAATATTCATATCACATGACGTAATATCCCTCTTCACCAAAACACCAGTAAACGTAACACTGCAGATAGTAGAGAACCGCCTCAGGACAGACAAGACACTACACAAACGGACCAATCTAGCAGTTAACGACATAACCCGGCTGCTACATTTCGTATCCACATCCACATATTTCCAATTCAGGGGTATTTTATACAGACAGAGGGAGGGCTTTGCAATGGGGGACCCACTCTCAGCCATCATGAGTGGTTTTTTTATGGAGGACCTAGAAGAGAAGGCCATCTGCACGGCACCTGCACAATGCGGTCTCAAAATGTGGAGGAGATACGTGGATGACATCCTGGAAAAAATAAAAACTGGCCACACACAGGAGTTAACAGACCACCTCAACAAAATAGACAGCACAGGAAAAATCAAATTCACACACGAGGAGGAAAAAGACAGTACGATAACCTTTTTGGACATAAACATCACACATCTACAGGACGGCAGCATAAAAATCAAAATTCACAGGAAACCCACACACACCGACCAATACCTGTTATGGACGTCTGAACACCCCACCGCACACAAACTCTCCGCCGTACGAACACTATTCGACAGAGCCACCATGATCACAGACCCACAAGACAGACAGGAGGAGGAAAAACACATCATAAAGGCCTTAAAAAAATGCCAGTACCCCATGTGGGCAATCAAAAAAGGAAAACAACAAATCGACAACAGAAAAAACAAAGAAAAAAAGAGAAACACAAACCAAAAACAAAATAAAACAATGGTGACACTCCCCTACATCCGTGGAATAACGGAGAAAATACAAAGAGCAATGAGGAAACACAACATCAATACACCCGTCAAACCACATCGGAAACTCAGACAACTACTGGTGCACCCAAAAGACAAGATCGAACCGGACAAAAAATGCAACGTCATATACGAAATACCCTGCCTGTCCTGCAATAAAACATACATCGGTGAAACAGGAAGATCATTCAGCACACGGAAAAAAGAACATAAAACAGAATGTGAAAAGGAATCAGCTGGGATGAGCACAAGGGCAACAAAACAAAAAGCACAACAAGAAAACCTGAAATCAGCAATCTCGGATCATTGCAAAAGAGAAAGGCACATTATGGACTGGGATGGGGCAAAAGTGATCGGAAACGAGGACAACAAATTCAAACGGTGGATTAAGGAAGCCATCGAAATAAGGAAGCGGGCCAATAGGACAATGAACCGGGACGAGGGAACTTTTACACTGTCCCACACCTGGAACACTGTCCTGAGGAGACCAGACTGCTGTCCCACACCTGGGACACAGCGCTGAGGAAGCCGGACTACAGGTGGCGCTGTTCCCCCACTACCTGGAGTAGTGGGAGAATGGCGCCACAACCTGCATAAGATCAGCTGGCAGACACGTCACGTAACATCATGTGACTTCTGAGGAAGACTGCAGGAAGTAGTCGAAACATGTCAAGGTAAAACACGAGACACAGGTCTGACTAAAAAGAATTCTATCATAGTGACGTTACATTGTTATTCATAGTTTTAGGCAAGACGCTCACCTCAGGTCTTGGCTTTGTGTCCTCAAATCTCGTTGACAAATGTCTCAGCAAAGTCACAGCTTATTTTGTTGAATACTATGAAAGAAAGAATCACTTTCAGGCACATTATTCCGCAGGCTCCATAAACAACTACGGCCAGCTCGGAGGGACAAATTTAATCACTACGGAAGCGCAGTAGGAACCAATTCCCCCTGCGTTTGTTAGTTATGCATTATAATTATTTACAGAAGCTACATATTACACAGCACATTGAATCAATACGACTGTATAATTTAGGGCAACAAATGTGCTTTTAATCGCGAAAGAAATAAATATAAAACTGATTGAACGGGTGCTGCGTTCAAGTGCTCGGTTAATCTCGTAAATCATTGTTATAAAGTCGAAGGTACGATTTTAACGGGCGTTATTTTGGAAATCCATGAGTTCAAGACAATAAAGCAAAGACTAAACATTATGTGATTGTGTTTACAGCGACTGCTAAGTTGAAATCTAATATTAAAATCAGCCGGTGCTGATAATAGTATAGAACGTAGGCCAGGTCCTCCTCTGTAGGTGTGTGTGCGTCTGTAGCTAAAACAAACCCATGGTATGCAGACCACTGTGCGGACAGAATATAAAGCAAGGAGCATAAAGGTTATACGTGACAGATCAGATATCATGGGAAGACATGCGTTCAAAAATACCTACTATACCAGAATGCAACACCTCCTCCGCAGGTTGCCTAGCAACTGTCCTGCGCTTGTGTTGGCAAACAAATTCGAGCAAGCTTTTCTTCAGGTTATTATTCGGCCACAGAAACCACTCAGTTGATTCGTACCTTTTGGGTTGAAATTATTCAACATGCCTGAAGGTGTGAAGCCGCCAGAAAGCATCTACAATTGCATTCCAGAGAAAGAGCGGAAGATTGAAAAACCCCCGCTGTGAGTTACATTATCTTAGCTAACTCACTTAGCTAGCCACCATGCTAATTTAGCTAACTACTTTGTTGTTTGCTGTTTACCCTCACACACACACACACACACACACACAAAAGTATTTGATCTATGTTGGATTTACTCAACAAGGAGCTCACAATTGACTTATTTAACCCTCATGCACTGTTCGGGACATTTTTGTCCTCTGAGAGAAATTTTTCTGTTTATTTTGGCCATAACTTTGTCAATATGTGGACAAATTGAATAATTTTTGCTCAACAAGCTTAATTTTACATAATTTTTGTTAATATGATTTTAACATTTTTCATTGGTCAACAGTACACTGTGGGCAAATTCTACCCCCTAATGTGTTGTTCGGGACAAAAACGTCCCCTAACTTTAACAGTTTTAAAAATATATTAGATAAATATTTTTTTGAATTTTTTTTGCATTGACCTTTTAATTAACTTCAGTTCTAATCAACAGTAGTGAAAAAATCATTTTCCCCCAGGATTTTAACCCTTTAATCACCAATTTTATAAGGGGTGGTGCTGAAAATTGGAAAAAAAAGGCACAAAAAGGCTAATTTTTAATAGAAAAGGTGAATGTGGACTGGATTTTTTTTAACCTTTATTACAGTCTTGGTCATGTCAAACATCAGTAAAAAAATTGACTTTATTGCATTATTGGTTTTTGCACAGCACTGGATTTTCTTTTTTTCTCCCATTTTGTCCCATAGACTTACATTATAACCACTTTTTTTTGACTGCACAGCCATGGCACTACATAATCATGCATTCTTGATTGTTGGTGGTTTACCCTGTTGGTAGGAGGTAAAGTGTGATTTTTACAGTTAATATGGTCATTAAGTTGTTAACTGTAAAAATCACAAATTTTACCTCCTACCAACAGGGTAAACCACCAACAATCAAGAATGCATGATTATGTAGTGCCATGGCTGTGCAGTCAAAAAAAAGTGGTTATAATGTAAGTCTATGGGACAAAATGGGAGAAAAAAAGAAAATCCAGTGCTGTGCAAAAACCAATAATGCAATAAAGTCAATTTTTTTACTGATGTTTGACATGACCAAGACTGTAATAAAGGTTAAAAAAAAATCCAGTCCACATTCACCTTTACTATTAAAAATTAGCCATTTTGTGTGTTTTTTTTTCCAATTTTCAGCACCACCCCTTATAAAATTAAAGGGTTAAAATCCTGGGGGAAAATGATTTTTTCACTACTGTTGATTAGAACTGAAGTTAATTAAAAGGTCAATGCAAAAAAATTTCAAAAAATTATTTATCTGATATATTTTTAAAACTGTTAAAGTTAGGGGACGTTTTTGTCCCGAACAACACATTAGGGTAGTGTTTGCGAACAGTCCATGAGGGTTAAGTGACAGGAGTTGTGTTTTTTGGCTTAACTTTGTTTGTTATGAAAATGAAGAAATGATCAGTTGTATTCTTTTCTTGAACCTCTGAAATGATTTTAGTGACTGTAGTAATTGATTATTTCGGTCTGTTTGGTAAAGGTATATGTCAAAGCACAGGCCAGCTGTGCTTCTTGAGAGCAAGTCAAATAAGGATGCGAGGAGAACTATGGGACCGGCAAAAATAATGGTGTCGCCTCCTGATAACTACCTCAAGAAGCGCTCAACAGAGGCGAGAGTGTGTAAAAGTGAGTTCCCCAGTTAGGCTGTTTGATTTTCTTTTGAGTGTTGATTATCAGTTTCTTCCTTTTTTGCGTTCTTTCAGACACACCTCCCTCAAAGCACGTCCGCACTGTGAGAAAGCCACCAGTTCCTTTGAGGACTGAGGTCCCACTCATGGGAATCCCCACCAAGAAGGCCTGTTTAAACACAACTGTAATGGTGCCGAAGAAACCGCATCCTACAATTGTAGACAGCAACAAAGGATCCAAGCAGCTCCTTGAAAACTCAGGACTTGTCCCAAAATACAGCCGTAAAAAGGTGTTTTCTTGAATTACTCAATACATGGTTTAGTTACAACAGTTTTATTTCAAAACATGTCTAAAGTTTCCTCCTTCTGTTTGCAGGACTATGGTCAGGTGCCTGAGTACCTGCTGCAGCGCAATGAAGAAGAGCGAATTGCTCAGGAGAGGCACGAGGACTTTCTGAAGGAGCAGAGGGAGCAGGCATCCATGAAGAACCTGTCAGAGGAGGAGCGTCAAGCTGTCCTGGAGGTACCTAAAAACATGGCTACACAGCGGCAGTCCTTTTTTTCTGAAACAGCAGGGGATCATTCAGGCACCTGGAACCAGTGAAGAAGCACAGGAAATGAACAGAATGATTCCATTACTTTAGGGAGAGGAATGAACCTTTTCAGCATCCATCAACTATTGCCAGTACCTTTTATTGACTCCTGTTTACTCTATAAAATCTCTGAATCCTGATATTTATCTCTCTGTCCTTCTAGACCCTGAAGAAAAACTGGGATAAGGTGCACCATGAGTACCAATGCCTGCCTCTCATCATTGAAACCCTGTCGAGGAAAACCCATAAGCTCCGACTGGAGGAGGCCATGACGCAGCTGGAGAGGGACATCAACCTCTTCGAGAGGTTCAAAACCATCTACATACCCAGCAATTAATACATTAAAGGGGTCAGATTTACTCCAATAAATGTCTCTACCATTCTTCCATTGACATTACACATGTATGGCTCAGACTAACAAAGACACACTTTCAATGATAAATCTATCTTTGATTCTTTATTGATTAACTAAACATCAAGGTTTAAGTGACGATGATGATATATAATCATCATATATAGAATCACTGTGGCAGAGAAGTTACACAAAGCGTCACCTTCCTCCTCCAAGAAACGCTGTCCACCAACTGCTGCCAGTTTGGCAGACACAGGCATCTTCCATGTCGGTTCCAGAACGTCATCATCCACATCTATGAAAGGCAGCCCCAGTTTGTGGGCCACAATCTTTCCTACGGTGGTTTTCCCTGCTCCAGGAGGACCCATGAGGAGGATATTCTTGTCCCCCTGGAAGGCGGGTTTGGTGGACAGCCATGATTTTGGTGTTGATGCGGAGCTCAGGCAGAATCTGGCAGTTCTTAAAGCAAGCTGGTGTGCTCTCAGTAAACCCATTCAGGAATCTAATAAGAGCCCCCTGCGAAGGACAACAGTTAAACAGGCTTTACTAAGACCTATGAGGCTGCGACATACGTGTGCAGTTAGCACAGAACACTTAACCTACAAGTTAAAGTAGGTCTTCTTTTTTTATTTAATATTACTGAACTGACAGCCTCCTGCTTTCTTCAGAGAGCTGCGACAACTTTCCACGTGTTTTGCAGCTTGTAAATAACAAAGTGACGTTACATTGTTATTCATAGTTTTAGGCAAGACGCTCACCTCAGGTCTTGGCTTTGTGTCCTCAAATCTCGTTGACAAATGTCTCAGCAAAGTCACAGCTTATTTTGTTGAATACTATGAAAGAAAGAATCACTTTCAGGCACATTATTCCGCAGGCTCCATAAACAACTACGGCCAGCTCGGAGGGACAAATTTAATCACTACGGAAGCGCAGTAGGAACCAATTCCCCCTGCGTTTGTTAGTTATGCATTATAATTATTTACAGAAGCTACATATTACACAGCACATTGAATCAATACGACTGTATAATTTAGGGCAACAAATGTGCTTTTAATCGCGAAAGAAATAAATATAAAACTGATTGAACGGGTGCTGCGTTCAAGTGCTCGGTTAATCTCGTAAATCATTGTTATAGTGTGAAAGTACGATTTTAACGGGCGTTATTTTGGAAATCCATGAGTTCAAGACAATAAAGCAAAGACTAAACATTATGTGATTGTGTTTACAGCGACTGCTAAGTTGAAATCTAATATTAAAATCAGCCGGTGCTGATAATAGTATAGAACGTAGGCCAGGTCCTCCTCTGTAGGTGTGTGTGCGTCTGTAGCTAAAACAAACCCATGGTATGCAGACCACTGTGCGGACAGAATATAAAGCAAGGAGCATAAAGGTTATACGTGACAGATCAGATATCATGGGAAGACATGCGTTCAAAAATACCTACTATACCAGAATGCAACACGTCCTCCGCAGGTTGCCTAGCAACTGTCCTGCGCTTGTGTTGGCAAACAAATTCGAGCAAGCTTTTCTTCAGGTTATTATTCGGCCACAGAAACCACTCAGTTGATTCGTACCTTTTGGGTTGAAATTATTCAACATGCCTGAAGGTGTGAAGCCGCCAGAAAGCATCTACAATTGCATTCCAGAGAAAGAGCGGAAGATTGAAAAACCCCCGCTGTGAGTTACATTATCTTAGCTAACTCACTTAGCTAGCCACCATGCTAATTTAGCTAACTACTTTGTTGTTTGCTGTTTACCCTCACACACACACACACACACACACACACACACACACACACACACACACACAAAAGTATTTGATCTATGTTGGATTTACTCAACAAGGAGCTCACAATTGACTTATTTAAGTGACAGGAGTTGTGTTTTTTGGCTTAACTTTGTTATGAAAATGAAGAAATGATCAGTTGTATTCTTTTCTTGAACCTCTGAAATGATTTTAGTGACTGTAGTAATTGATTATTTCGGTCTGTTTGGTAAAGGTATATGTCAAAGCACAGGCCAGCTGTGCTTCTTGAGAGCAAGTCAAATAAGGATGCGAGGAGAACTATGGGACCGGCAAAAATAATGGTGTCGCCTCCTGATAACTACCTCAAGAAGCGCTCAACAGAGGCGAGAGTGTGTAAAAGTGAGTTCCCCAGTTAGGCTGTTTGATTTTCTTTTGAGTGTTGATTATCAGTTTCTTCCTTTTTTGCGTTCTTTCAGACACACCTCCCTCAAAGCACGTCCGCACTGTGAGAAAGCCACCAGTTCCTTTGAGGACTGAGGTCCCACTCATGGGAATCCCCACCAAGAAGGCCTGTTTAAACACAACTGTAATGGTGCCGAAGAAACCGCATCCTACAATTGTAGACAGCAACAAAGGATCCAAGCAGCTCCTTGAAAACTCAGGACTTGTCCCAAAATACAGCCGTAAAAAGGTGTTTTCTTGAATTACTCAATACATGGTTTAGTTACAACAGTTTTATTTCAAAACATGTCTAAAGTTTCCTCCTTCTGTTTGCAGGACTATGGTCAGGTGCCTGAGTACCTGCTGCAGCGCAATGAAGAAGAGCGAATTGCTCAGGAGAGGCACGAGGACTTTCTGAAGGAGCAGAGGGAGCAGGCATCCATGAAGAACCTGTCAGAGGAGGAGCGTCAAGCTGTCCTGGAGGTACCTAAAAACATGGCTACACAGCGGCAGTCCTTTTTTTCTGAAACAGCAGGGGATCATTCAGGCACCTGGAACCAGTGAAGAAGCACAGGAAATGAACAGAATGATTCCATTACTTTAGGGAGAGGAATGAACCTTTTCAGCATCCATCAACTATTGCCAGTACCTTTTATTGACTCCTGTTTACTCTATAAAATCTCTGAATCCTGATATTTATCTCTCTGTCCTTCTAGACCCTGAAGAAAAACTGGGATAAGGTGCACCATGAGTACCAATGCCTGCCTCTCATCATTGAAACCCTGTCGAGGAAAACCCATAAGCTCCGACTGGAGGAGGCCATGACGCAGCTGGAGAGGGACATCAACCTCTTCGAGAGGTTCAAAACCATCTACATACCCAGCAATTAATACATTAAAGGGGTCAGATTTACTCCAATAAATGTCTCTACCATTCTTCCATTGACATTACACATGTATGGCTCAGACTAACAAAGACACACTTTCAATGATAAATCTATCTTTGATTCTTTATTGATTAACTAAACATCAAGGTTTAAGTGACGATGATGATATATAATCATCATATATAGAATCACTGTGGCAGAGAAGTTACACAAAGCGTCACCTTCCTCCTCCAAGAAACGCTGTCCACCAACTGCTGCCAGTTTGGCAGACACAGGCATCTTCCATGTCGGTTCCAGAACGTCATCATCCACATCTATGACAGGCAGCCCCAGTTTGTGGGCCACAATCTTTCCTACGGTGGTTTTCCCTGCTCCAGGAGGACCCATGAGGAGGATATTCTTGTCCCCCTGGCAGGCGGGTTGGGTGTGCTCTCAGTAAACCCATTCAGGAATCTAATAAGAGCCTCTCCCCCTGCGAAGGACAACAGTTAAACAGGCTTTACTAAGACCTATGAGGCTGCGACATACGTGTGCAGTTAGCACAGAACACTTAACCTACAAGTTAAAGTAGGTATTTAGAGTCTGCAGTCTTCTTTTTTTATTTAATATTACTGAACTGACAGCCTCCTGCTTTCTTCAGAGAGCTGCGACAACTTTCCACGTGTTTTGCAGCTTGTATAACAAAGTGACGTTACATTATTTCGATAAGGTTCATTTGGTCTTCACCTATTTATGAACTATGATAGAATTCTTTTTAGTCAGACCTGTGTCTTGTGTTAGTTCATAAATAGGTGAAGACCAAATGAACCTTATCGAAATATTACGAACAAGTTTTGGACAACAATGTGTCAAAGATTTCCGACGCCTGGAGCAGCTGGAACAAAAAAGGGCACGCTATCGCAACCACCTTAAATTCAACCTGAGATGCCGAGACGAGGGAGTAACACCACCAAGCTTGGAAGTAAAAAACCCCATCCCAACCCAAAATGCAAATAGGATAATAGAGAAAACCCGCACAGCGCTCCTTAAAGAAAGGATACGCTGCACGACAAGCAAAATAACCAACATCAACACAGAGATAAAAACACAAACGGAAGCTTTCAGACTGAAATACCCCACGGAAGAAAACACACAGAAACTCGTAAAAGAACACCTGAGGCAGACGCACGAAATATTTTTTGAACGGACAAAGGTAAGACACATCAAAAAACTGGACAGACTAATAACACGAAAACAACATAGAAATAAGGACACAGACGAAGCGGAAAAAGAAAAATGGGTCAAAAACATCTCACAACATAGCAACATAGGGTATGCATTTTGACTGTGTTGTTAGATCACAGCTTCTTCTTCATTTTTTCCTTGAATTAATAGAGTCTGTGTTGGACCTGTGTTGTTTTATTTCCAGTTGCTATATTTGTTTGGGTTTAGGCATCCAAACTACTTGGTTAAGTAACAACAATATGATTTAGGTCACATCTGTGAGGGGATCATGCGAGGGAGTTTTCTTCTTCTGAATGATTAGGGAGAGAATATAGGTCGCCGCTCGCCGCTTGCTCTGCACAAAGGTTAATGTGTGTCAGCACCACGTGTTGTCTCCAGATGAAATATGTGGTGTTTTAAGGTAATCAGAGTGCAGGGATGACATCACTGTCACGCTGTGAGTGTCGGGTCATTTTATAAAAAAGTCTGTGAAAGATAAATACACTATGTAGCGCTCTAACGTTCATGTATTTATGTAAATCTGACCACCAAAAGCTGGTAAGATGGCAGCGGGGTAGGGGGCTGTGGGGGTCTGATGTGATGTTAATCAGGATCTCTCACTACCTTTTTATTCTAAACACTGGCAATTATGTTAGGCAACTGCCAATAATGTAACAGAGGTCTTTGGAGTGTTGAGACCATAATTAGTGGCGGTATTTTTCGGCCAAGATTTTTTATGTTTTGTGTTCCTCCTGTGGGTTTTGTTCTTGGCAGAGTGGAGGAGCTTCTGAAATGTATTTAAACTGTCAAGGGACAGTAAAAAAATCACACTGAAGCAACGCTAATAGGCATCACTGGGGATGGTCTGAAGCTGGATGGAGTCAGTTCATTTAGAAAAGTCACTTATTATACAAAGGAGCTTCACGTAACTACGAGATGAGTACTCAGAATGTGTCTTTTGAAACCTGATGGCTCTGCTCCATTGCTGTGTCAGTTATAATCTCAGAACATGGACAGAAAATGAGCTGGATGCAGGGATCTTTACGAACAGACCCCTCAATTCAACCCGCCTCACTGGATCTTCTCTCCAAACTCCTCGGATGCCTTAATTTCCTCCTCTCTCTTTTCTATTTCCCTCCACTGTGAACAGAGCAGTTTCCATTATGCCACAGGTTCACATTAAGGAGATGGGAACAGGCTGGTATCTGCAATTATCCTTGCTCAGCCAGCCGTGGGTCACTAGGTGCCGAGCAACAGCTGGCTCTCTCTTCCCCCTCGCCGCTCACACATACGCACAGATCCATGCACCTGCACACCACCCTCCTCTGCCTGCAGACTCCTTCCCACCCATTCTTCACATTCACCTGCCAAGCAGTTTGATTAATAAGGCCAGCGCTCACAGCGAAGCAAACCGCAGCCGCAGATGGGAGGAAGGAACAGAGAACTAGCACAGAGTCGGTACAGAGAAGACTACAGTATGTGACCACATACTGTGAAACACATTCTTGCATAGCAAAAAAAAGAAGTGATCCGTCATCTTGTCAGCATGGAAGGCACAGGAGTACAGCCAACAGTGTGAGTGACACACTGCTGCAGTTAGACAGTGATCCAGATCTGAGCTGAGATTTTTCAAAATAAAAGACAAACACTGGCTCTTTTTTATGCTGTAGGCTAATAGTGACACATTGTACAGTGACAATAATGACACTTTTATGGAGGCAACAGGTTTAGTTTTGTTTGTGTAACTTTAAATGAACTCTTACTGATAGCTTAGCTTAGTTAGCCTACAATAACAGAGGCTAGCTAACTGTACTAGCATGTTGTGTCACTAGAAGTATGTTGTTTTGAGGCAAAGTGTAATCAAACCTTTTATTAACTGTTTTTAAATCATGTTTATGAGCCTATAAACAGCATGTCTAACATTAGCTTAGCCAGTTACTTCAGCTAGCTAGCTGAACCCGACATTTGTACAGTTTTAGTCTCTCCAGCTGGTGTGATGCCTTTACTTTGATGTTTATAAATCTCCATTAGAAACAGCAACTAGGCTAAGCTAACACATACTTAGTGGTTCATATTAGCCTTGCTGGTTAGCATACTTGGAGCAGCATAAAGGTCAACAAACATAAAGTTTTATAGTACTTATAGTACTATAAGCATAAATCTTCATTTTGTAAACACAGGTAGTGCAACCAGCTACTGAGGAATGGAGGCTGTTGGCAGCTAGCATCACATGTGCACAGGTTATCATGGCCACAGAGGACAGAATGATAATAGCAAAGACAAAAACCATTTTACCTCTGACTTCCTGCAGACTGAGACAGTGATCCAGATCAGAGGGCATACTGGCAAAGTGTTCTGTCAAATCTGGCCGGACTTTCCATCTATTTTAACAACTGCAGTCATAAGCAATCCCGGAGATCTATGAAACTTATCTTCCTCCTCCTCCTCCTCCTCCTCCTCCCCACGGCTGCTGAGGCAGCACCTGGATTCAAATGACTTGACACACAGCCACAGAGACAGGATTCATTTCTGAATGCTCCTGTTATGGATGGAGTGTGGCGTTGGAGGCAAAACTACCCTCAGATCTGCTTTGGGCCTCTTCAGATCTATGAGAGATGCAGTCTTCTTATAAGTCTGAACAAAGTTTACATTTACAAACTGGTCCCATTGCATAAAAACTATATTAATTATTAATTACACAGTATTTATATAAAAAGGGAGGACATGGCCTCAGTTACCCATTGTGTAAAAAGGAAATTCAGTTTAGGAGTCAGTGGACACTGAGACGAGGATCAATACATTAGCTGTACTTCACTACCACACTGAGAAATGCACCTTGTTAGCCTTCAGCTTCCTTCCTATCGGAGAACACTAGCAAAATTACACACAAGAAAAAAAACCCATTACTTATTAGTGTTTGGACAAAATGTACCTGAACACAGTGACACTATATTAAAAATGTATTGAGTTCAGTGAATAAGTACACAACCTGATTTTAAGAAGATAATTATCTCTCTGATCACAGATATTGATTTTTACCTCACACTTTAGGAGTGTGTTTGCCCTTCTTCTTACAGAAATACCCATATACTGTTACTGGAATGCTGGCACCACTTGCCCAGAGGTAGACATCCCCATCTAGTGGGCCAAGAGTCCAGATAATCATGTAAAGAAATGTTGCATAATCAATAAACTGAGTAATAAAACTGTTTAAAGCTCCATTACAGGGTATTTTCAACCATGTCATCTCAGGGAGGGTCTGACCTTTAAACACACAGGACATCACTGACATGGCCTAATAACACAACAGCACATTGGCACAGAGCTAACAGACACAGTGTGCTTAGTAAATATGGATTTAATCAATTTATGATGGACTAATCTAAATAACTTTCAGGAAACAGTCCTGTATCATGCTCTCCACTTCTTCTACCATCACGCTGTAATCAGCCTGACAAACAGTGTGTTTCGTCCTGCCGCCCTCCTTCAGGCACTGCATCATCTCTCTGTGCATTGTCGGTGTGGATGCACTGAGCTCCAGTGTCTTCAGCTGCTCCACAGGATCCTCTGGAATATTTTGGATTTGTAAAGCTTTGAACACAGCGGGAGCAAATTTTCCATAGTGAGCAGTAGAACAAAGCACCACAGGGCAGGAGCCGTCCTGCAGCCTATCAGACACGACTTTTGCCACGGCGGTGTGTGTGTCCATGACGTATCCCGTCTGAGTGTGAGTGCTCTGGATGGCGGCCAAGCAGTCTTCCTCTGAGCACCAGCTAGCCAGCACTTCCTGCTGCATCCTGCCAAGGAGAGGCTCAGGAACCTGAAAGTGCTGCTGTCTGTCTAAACGTGTGAACAGGTCCTTGACGAGGCGACCGCAACCGCCTGAGACGTGGTAGATAAACCTCTCCAGGTTGGAGGATTTCAGGATATCTATAGCGGGTGAGCTGGACAGCATGAGAGGCCGTCCACGCAGATCATACTCGCCGGTGGTGATAAAGTCTGTGATGACACGGTTGTGGTTGGATGCGCAGATGACTTTTCTTATCGGAATGCCCATTTGCTTGGCGTACACAGCCGACATGGCATTGCCAAAGTTGCCAGTGGGGATGCAGATATCGATGGGCTCTCCGAACTTGATAATACCATCTCTGCACAGATCCAGATAGGCAGAGGAATGATAGACCACCTGTGAGAGGAGGAGAGGTTAACAGAACTCAGTGTGATATAAACATAGGAAAATAACATGTAAATCACAGTGTAGCAGCTCTGCAACTGAAAATACAGCCTAAAAAAACGAAAAACGAAAAAAAGTGCTTCTCCAGAGGAGGGCGCTGCTGTTTTATAGTTCAATTTTCTTTCATTCAGCATCAGATGCTTGAGTGTACATTACCGGACACCGCAACATGATCTGTTACTTGGTTCCCCCTGACTCAGATAATTCAGGCTCACCTGTGGCAGCAGGCGTGCCCAGTTGATGGAGTTGGCGGTGCTCAGGACTGTCCCGAACTCCACAGCGAGATGCCCCGTCAGTCCTGACTCACCAAACATCCTCTTAATGGTTCTCTGACAGAAGTCAAAGTCCGACAGGACGCCGACAGCTCTGGCATTTCCCTCCTTGTAGCTCGTCATCTGCAGCTTCTGAATCTCACTCACTCCTCCCTCTGGGAAAAACACCAGCACGCCGGTCCGAGTTCCGTCGGCACCGCTCAGTCTGCTGAACCCACTGAGCACTGCGCTGCCGGTGTCTCCAGACGTGGCTACCAGGATGAGGTAGTTGCACATAGGTGGGAGGCAGTGTGTGAAGAGCTGAGGCATCAACTGTAAAGCCAGGTCTTTGAATGAGGCGGTGGGGCCATGAAAAAGCTCCAGAACGTACTGATTGTTGACGAGGTGTTTCACAGGCGCGACTGCTTCTGTTAAAAAGTTTGATCCATATGCATTGAATATCATTGTTCTAAGATCCAGAGCAGACACGTCCAGTGGGTGGATGCACTTTTCGAGTAAAACTAAAGCTCGTTCAGGGTACGACATGCCAGCTAATCTCATCCACTCACGTGCATCCATCTTTGGGAGGCCATTTATGGGAACATAGAGGCCTCCGTCTGCTGCCAGACCTTCAACAACCACGTCACTGAAGTGTGTTTTCTGATTGGACAAACCTGCACTGTCACACCTTGTTGATACATAAGTATCTTCATCGTGGTTCTGATATCTCCGTACAGCCTTCAGCACCTTCTCCGCCACCTCCTCCACCGTGTCTCCTGTTCCACACAGCACCCGCACATCCAGCCATTTCTCATAAAACTGTGTCCTGTACAGCAGAATATCCTTCATGGGTACCCCTGCCTCCTGACCCACTATCCTGTTCACCTTCATCCTTGTGAGCCTCTGTATGATGTCCTCACTGTCTACATCCAAGTAGACAACCAGCCCATTCTGTCTGATGTGCTGCATCGCCTCAGCATGAAGAGGGTTTGAGCCTGTCAGGGACACAACACACCCAGAGGCAGAGAAGTTACACAAAGCGTCACCTTCCTCCTCCAAGAAACGCTGTCCACCAACTGCTGCCAGTTTGGCAGACACAGGCATCTTCCATGTCGGTTCCAGAACGTCATCATCCACATCTATGAAAGGCAGCCCCAGTTTGTGGGCCACAATCTTTCCTACGGTGGTTTTCCCTGCTCCAGGAGGACCCATGAGGAGGATATTCTTGTCCCCCTGGAAGGCGGGTTTGGTGGACAGCCATGATTTTGGTGTTGATACGGAGCTCAGGCAGAATCTGGCAGTTCTTAAAGAAAGCTGGTGTGCTCTCAGTAAACCCATTCAGGAATCTAATAAGAGCCTCTCCCCCTGCGAAGGACAACAGTTAAACAGGCTTTACTAAGACCCATGAGGCTGCGACATACGTGTGCAGTTAGCACAGAACACTTAACCTACAAGTTAAAGTATTTAGAGTCTGCAGTCTTCTTTTTTTATTTAATATTACTGAACTGACAGCCTCCTGCTTTCTTCAGAGAGCTGCGACAACTTTCCACGTGTTTTGCAGCTTGTAAATAACAAAGTGACGTTACATTGTTATTCATAGTTTTAGGCAAGACGCTCACCTCAGGTCTTGGCTTTGTGTCCTCAAATCTCCTTGACAAATGTCTCAGCAAAGTCACAGCTTATTTTGTTGAATACTATGAAAGAAAGAATCACTTTCAGGCACATTATTCCGCAGGCTCCATAAACAACTACGGCCAGCTCGGAGGGACAAATTTAATCACTACGGAAGCGCAGTAGGAACCAATTCCCCCTGCGTTTGTTAGTTATGCATTATAATTATTTACAGAAGCTACATATTACACAGCACATTGAATCAATACGACTGTATAATTTAGGGCAACAAATGTGCTTTTAATCGCGAAAGAAATAAATATAAAACTGATTGAACGGGTGCTGCGTTCAAGTGCTCGGTTAATCTCGTAAATCATTGTTATAGTGTGAAAGTACGATTTTAACGGGCGTTATTTTGGAAATCCATGAGTTCAAGACAATAAAGCAAAGACTAAACATTCTGTGATTGTGTTTACAGCGACTGCTAAGTTGAAATCTAATATTAAAATCAGCCGGTGCTGATAATAGTATAGAACGTAGGCCAGGTCCTCTGTAGGTGTGTGTGCGTCTGTAGCTAAAACAAACCCATGGTATGCAGACCACTGTGCGGACAGAATATAAAGCAAGGAGCATAAAGGTTATACGTGACAGATCAGATATCATGGGAAGACATGCGTTCAAAAATACCTACTATACCAGAATGCAACACGTCCTCCGCAGGTTGCCTAGCAACTGTCCTGCGCTTGTGTTGGCAAACAAATTCGAGCAAGCTTTTCTTCAGGTTATTATTCGGCCACAGAAACCACTCAGTTGATTCGTACCTTTTGGGTTAAAATTATTCAACATGCCTGAAGGTGTGAAGCCGCCAGAAAGCATCTACAATTGCATTCCAGAGGAAGAGCGGAAGATTGAAAAACCCCCGCTGTGAGTTACATTATCTTAGCTAACTCACTTAGCTAGCCACCATGCTAATTTAGCTAACTACTTTGTTGTTTGCTGTTTACCCTCACACACACACACACACACACACACACACACACACACACACACACACACACACACACACAAAAGTATTTGATCTATGTTGGATTTACTCAACAAGGAGCTCACAATTGACTTATTTAAGTGACAGGAGTTGTGTTTTTTGGCTTAACTTTGTTATGAAAATGAAGAAATGATCAGTTGTATTCTTTTCTTGAACCTCTGAAATGATTTTAGTGACTGTAGTAATTGATTATTTGGGTCTGTTTGGTAAAGGTATATGTCAAAGCACAGGCCAGCTGTGCTTCTTGAGAGCAAGTCAAATAAGGATGCGAGGAGAACTATGGGACCGGCAAAAATAATGGTGTCGCCTCCTGATAACTACCTCAAGAAGCACTCAACAGAGGCGAGAGTGTCTAAAAGTGAGTTCCTCAGTTAGGCTGTTTGATTTTCTTTTGAGTGTTGATTATCAGTTTCTTCCTTTTTTGCGTTCTTTCAGACACACCTCCCTCAAAGCACGTCCGCACTGTGAGAAAGCCACCAGTTCCTTTGAGGACTGAGGTCCCACTCATGGGAATCCCCACCAAGAAGGCCTGTTTAAACACAACTGTAATGGTGCCGAAGAAACCGCATCCTACAATTGTAGACAGCAACAAAGGATCCAAGCAGCTCCTTGAAAACTCAGGACTTGTCCCAAAATACAGCCGTAAAAAGGTGTTTTCTTGAATTACTCAATACATGGTTTAGTTACAACAGTTTTATTTCAAAACATGTCTAAAGTTTTCTCCTTCTGTTTGCAGGACTATGGTCAGGTGCCTGAGTACCTGCTGCAGCGCAATGAAGAAGAGCGAATTGCTCAGGAGAGGCACGAGGACTTTCTGAAGGAGCAGAGGGAGCAGGCATCCATGAAGAACCTGTCAGAGGAGGAGCGTCAAGCTGTCCTGGAGGTACCTAAAAACATGGCTACACAGCGGCAGTCCTTTTTTTCTGAAACAGCAGGGGATCATTCAGGCACCTGGAACCAGTGAAGAAGCACAGGAAATGAACAGAATGATTCCATTACTTTAGGGAGAGGAATGAACCTTTTCAGCATCCATCAACTATTGCCAGTACCTTTTATTGACTCCTGTTTACTCTATAAAATCTCTGAATCCTGATATTTATCTCTCTGTCCTTCTAGACCCTGAAGAAAAACTGGGATAAGGTGCACCATGAGTACCAATGCCTGCCTCTCATCATTGAAACCCTGTCGAGGAAAACCCATAAGCTCCGACTGGAGGAGGCCATGACGCAGCTGGAGAGGGACATCAACCTCTTCGAGAGGTTCAAAACCATCTACATACCCAGCAATTAATACATTAAAGTGGTCAGATTTACTCCAATAAATGTCTCTACCATTCTTCAATTGACATTACACATGTATGGCTCAGACTAACAAAGACACACTTTCAATGATAAATCTATCTTTGATTCTTTATTGATTAACTAAACATCAAGGTTTAAGTGACGATGATGATATATAATCATCATATATAGAATCACTGTGGCAGAGAAGTTACACAAAGCGTCACCTTCCTCCTCCAAGAAACGCTGTCCACCAACTGCTGCCAGTTTGGCAGACACAGGCATCTTCCATGTCGGTTCCAAAACGTCATCATCCACATCTATGAAAGGCAGCCCCAGTTTGTGGGCCACAATCTTTCCTACGGTGGTTTTCCCTGCTCCAGGAGGACCCATGAGGAGGATATTCTTGTCCCCCTGGCAGGCGGGTTGGGTGTGCTCTCAGTAAACCCATTCAGGAATCTAATAAGAGCCTCTCCCCCTGCGAAGGACAACAGTTAAACAGGCTTTACTAAGACCTATGAGGCTGCGACATACGTGTGCAGTTAGCACAGAACACTTAACCTACAAGTCAAAGTAGGTCTTTTTTTATTTAATATTACTGAACTGACAGCCTCCTGCTTTCTTCAGAGAGCTGCGACAACTTTCCACGTGTTTTGCAGCTTGTAAATAACAAAGTGACGTTAAATTGTTATTCATAGTTTTAGGCAAGACGCTCACCTGAGGTCTTGGCTTTGTGTCCTCAAATCTCGTTGACAAATGTCTCAGCAAAGTCACAGCTTATTTTGTTGAATACTATGAAAGAAAGAATCACTTTCAGGCACATTATTCCGCAGGCTCCATAAACAACTACGGCCAGCTCGGAGGGACAAATTTAATCACTACGGAAGCGCAGTAGGAACTAATCTCCCCTGCGTATGTTAGTTATGCATTATAATTATTTACAGAAGCTACATATTAAACAGCACATTGAAACAATACGACTGTATAATTTAGGGCAACAAATGTGCTTTTAATCGCGAAAGAAATAAATATAAAACTGATTGAACGGGTGCTGCGTTCAAGTGCTCGGTTCATCTCGTAAATCATTGTTATAAAGTCGAAGGTACGATTTTGACGGGCGTTATTTTGGAAATCCATGAGTTCAAGACAATAAAGCAAAGACTAAACATTCTGTGATTGTGTTTACAGCGACTGCTAAGTTGAAATCTAATATTAAAATCAGCCGGTGCTGATAATAGTATAGAACGTAGGCCAGGTCCTCTGTAGGTGTGTGTGCGTCTGTAGCTAAAACAAACCCATGGTATGCAGACCACTGTGCGGACAGAATATAAAGCAAGGAGCATAAAGGTTATACGTGACAGATCAGATATCATGGGAAGACATGCGTTCAAAAATACCTACTATACCAGAATGCAACACGTCCTCCGCAGGTTGCCTAGCAACTGTCCTGCGCTTGTGTTGGCAAACAAATTCGAGCAAGCTTTTCTTCAGGTTATTATTCGGCCACAGAAACCACTCAGTTGATTCGTACCTTTTGGGTTAAAATTATTCAACATGCCTGAAGGTGTGAAGCCGCCAGAAAGCATCTACAATTGCATTCCAGAGAAAGAGCGGAAGATTGAAAAACCCCCGCTGTGAGTTACATTATCTTAGCTAACTCACTTAGCTAGCCACCATGCTAATTTAGCTAACTACTTTGTTGTTTGCTGTTTACCCTCACACACACACACACACACACACACACACACACACAAAAGTATTTGATCTATGTTGGATTTACTCAACAAGGAGCTCACAATTGACTTATTTAACCCTCATGCACCGTTCGGGACATTTTTGTCCTCTGAGAGAAATGTTTCTGTTTATTTTGACCATAACTTTGTCAATATGTGGACAAATTGAATAATTTTTGCTCAACAAGCTTAATTTTACATAATTTTGTTAATATGATTTTAACATTTTTCATTGGTCATCAGTACACTGTGGGCAAATTCTACCCCCTAATGTGTTGTTCGGGACAAAAACGTCCCCTAACTTTAACAGTTTTAAAAATATATCAGATAAATATTTTTTTTTTAATTTTTTTGCATAGACCTTTTAATTAACTTCAGTTCTAATCAACAGTAGTGAAAAAAATCATTTTCCCCAGGATTTTAACCCTTTAATCACCAATTTTATAAGGGGTGGTGTTGAAAATTGAAAGAAAACCGCACAAAAAGGCTCATTTTTAATAGTAAAGGTGAATGTGGACTGGATTCTTTTTAACCTTTATTACAGTCTTGGTCATGTCAAACATCAGTAAAAAAATTGACTTTATTGCATTATTAGTTTTTGCACAGCACTGGATTTTCATTTTTTCTCCCATTTTGTCCCATAGTCTTCCATTATAACCACATTTTTTTTGACTGCACAGCCATGGCACTACATAATCATGCATTCTTGATTGTTGGTGGTTTACCCTGTTGGTAGGAGGTAACATTTGTGATTTTTACAGTTAATATGGTCATTAAGTTGTTAACTGTAAAAATCACAAATGTTACCTCCTACCAACAGGGTAAACCACCAACAATCAAGAATGCATGATTATGTAGTGCCATGGCTGTGCAGTCAAAAAAAATGTGGTTATAATGGAAGACTATGGGACAAAATGGGAGAAAAAATGAAAATCCAGTGCTGTGCAAAAACTAATAATGCAATAAAGTCAATTTTTTTACTGATGTTTGACATGACCAAGACTGTAATAAAGGTTCAAAAAATCCAGTCCACATTCACCTTTACTATTAAAAATGAGCCTTTTTGTGTGTTTTTTTTTCCCAATTTTCAGCACCAGCCCTTATAAAATTAAAGGGTTAAAATCCTGGGGGAAAATGATTTTTTCACTACTGTTGATTAGAACTGAAGTTAATTAAAAGGTCTATGCAAAAAAATTTCAAAAAAATATTTATCTGATATATTTTTAAAACTGTTAAAGTTAGGGGACGTTTTTGTCCCGAACAACACATTAGGGTAGTGTTTGCGAACAGTCCATGAGGGTTAAGTGACAGGAGTTGTGTTTTTTGGCTTAACTTTGTTTGTTATGAAAATGAAGAAATGATCAGTTGTATTCTTTTCTTGAACCTCTGAAATGATTTTAGTGACTGTAGTAATTGATTATTTCGGTCTGTTTGGTAAAGGTATATGTCAAAGCACAGGCCAGCTGTGCTTCTTGAGAGCAAGTCAAATAAGGATGCAAGGAGAACTATGGGACCGGCAAAAATAATGGTGTCGCCTCCTGATAACTACCTCAAGAAGCACTCAACAGAGGCGAGAGTGTCTAAAAGTGAGTTCCTCAGTTAGGCTGTTTGATTTTCTTTTGAGTGTTGATTATCAGTTTCTTCCTTTTTTGCGTTCTTTCAGACACACCTCCCTCAAAGCACGTCCGCACTGTGAGAAAGCCACCAGTTCCTTTGAGGACTGAGGTCCCACTCATGGGAATCCCCACCAAGAAGGCCTGTTTAAACACAACTGTAATGGTGCCGAAGAAACCGCATCCTACAATTGTAGACAGCAACAAAGGATCCAAGCAGCTCCTTGAAAACTCAGGACTTGTCCCAAAATACAGCCGTAAAAAGGTGTTTTCTTGAATTACTCATTACATGGTTTAGTTACAACAGTTTTATTTCAAAACATGTCTAAAGTTTCCTCCTTCTGTTTGCAGGACTATGGTCAGGTGCCTGAGTACCTGCTGCAGCGCAATGAAGAAGAGCGAATTGCTCAGGAGAGGCACGAGGACTTTCTGAAGGAGCAGAGGGAGCAGGCATCCATGAAGAACCTGTCAGAGGAGGAGCGTCAAGCTGTCCTGGAGGTACCTAAAAACATGGCTACACAGCGGCAGTCCTTTTTTTCTGAAACAGCAGGGGATCATTCAGGCACCTGGAACCAGTGAAGAAGCACAGGAAATGAACAGAATGATTCCATTACTTTAGGGAGAGGAATGAACCTTTTCAGCATCCATCAACTATTGCCAGTACCTTTTATTGACTCCTGTTTACTCTATAAAATCTCTGAATCCTGATATTTATCTCTCTGTCCTTCTAGACCCTGAAGAAAAACTGGGATAAGGTGCACCATGAGTACCAATGCCTGCCTCTCATCATTGAAACCCTGTCGAGGAAAACCCATAAGCTCCGACTGGAGGAGGCCATGACGCAGCTGGAGAGGGACATCAACCTCTTCGAGAGGTTCAAAACCATCTACATACCCAGCAATTAATACATTAAAGTGGTCAGATTTACTCCAATAAATGTCTCTACCATTCTTCCATTGACATTACACATGTATGGCTCAGACTAACAAAGACACACTTTCAATGATAAATCTATCTTTGATTCTTTATTGATTAACTAAACATCAAGGTTTAAGTGACGATGATGATATATAATCATCATATATAGAATCACTGTGGTCTTTAACAAGTATTTGGAAACTGCTTGGACCTTCTGCAGAGTATTACAGTTTTCCTGGAAGTGCTTCTTCATTCTCTCCTTCCTTACCAGAGTGTGTTCTTATAGAACTATCTAAGTATTGTTTATCAGTTTTATTTTGACGGAATAAAATGTACTGCTTCGAAAAGGAACCAAAGATTGGTTGGTCATTTTCTCCTCATTCCCCACAACAGTGGCCTGTGATGCAGCCAGAAGCCAGCATAGCATCACATGAAGCTGATTATCCATGTAAGTCTCAGCCACTAAAACAACGCTTTCCTTTTTTTTTTTTTTACACCAAATGACTAAAGCATGATCCCACACTGCATGTGGCCGGCCAGGACGTCTCTGGATGTCTTTTTCTTTTGTTAGTGGGCACAGAAATCAAGGCAGCAGAGTGGTAAGTAATGATGCAGCGATAAAGGATTCCAAATGTTTCTTATCCAGGGCATTCTCTACATCTCAAAGAGAAAGGACACTGTCTTCTGAGGACAACAATGTTCACATCTTAGAGAGGAAAGATGGTTTGAAAGAGGAGTCAAGGAAGCATCTATGTTAAGCTGGATGATGTCTGAGGTGGTGGACTCAGACATCATATTTCTACCACTTTCAATGCAGCTTCCATCCATTCCTCAGAGGAAAGTAAAAACCCATTATTTTCTCAGGTTTTTGTCCAGTCAGCTGTTGTGTGTGTGTTTCCACAGAAAGTCACGACCACGTGGAGTGTTTTCAGAACAGATGGACAACGCAGGAATGAAAAGAGGAATTGTGGTAAGATTAACTGAGCTGTTGTGTATACAGTAAATACAATGAAGCCATAATTTATTGTTTAAAAAGGGGTTTTATTTTATGTAAAACAAATGCGTACATCTTGTTTAGAAACAGTTAAAGTGGGTATCCCGGGTGGATTTGTACTTTGCTAATTTAGTGTCTGCTTTCACAATGCATAGTGCTTCATTTTCACTGCTAAATGTTGAATCTTAGTGTCTCTTTATGCGTGACTTTGTGTAGAAAAATGCTCCAGAGATACACCTGCAGCAGTTTATATTTCTTCAGAAATACCTTGATCAATTCCCTGTTTTCTCTAGATTAAAGATGACTGGCCAGGCCACAGTCTGGACCTGTTTACCTATCCTGAACACTACCACGAGGACATAGACAGTGTTTACATTCCACATGGGGTAATCATGAACAGGTACAATAACAACACGTGTGTAGAATGAGATATTTAGTCAAGTCCTGAGGGAAAAGTAACAATGCCACCTCTCCTAAAGGATAGAACGCCTGGCACGCTACGTCATGGATGACTTCGGAGACAACAACATAATGGTGCTGTGTGTGCTGAAGGGAGGCTACAAGTTCTGCGCAGACCTGGTGGACTTCATCAAGATTCTCGGATCCAACTCCAACAAGTACCTGGAGACACGTGTAGAGTTTATCCGGCTGAAGAGCTATCTGGTAGGCTTTCACAGGTCACAGATGTCCAACAATGCTCTCTGTCAGACATGAAACACCTGGCCTGCCACCAAGCCTTTATTTCAGCAGCACGTGGTTCTTTCTCAAAGTTGACTGAATGATTTAAAAGAAAAAAAACTGATCATAAAAAGTTTAATATAATCATTCTGGGGGACGTGGCAGACTCTTACTTTGACCACCAGGTGTCACTGTTGTTTGTATTTAGTGAGGAACATCAGCCAGGACACCTCAAGGACGACTCACTGAGGAGCCCGTGCAGAGCTCAGCTCATGAAAATACCACGCTGCTAATTGGTCTTGTTGCCAAGAAAAACAGCTCATGACAGCGTCCAACACCTGGAATGTATAAACTCTGGAATTAACAATATAACAGTGTTTACAATGACATCATTTTTGCAATTGTCTTTGCAGTCACTCGTTACATTGCGGTGTGTTTTGGCACAGGCTACGCCTCTGATTTATATTTCTCTGCATGGGGTCGCATGTCTTCACTCCCTTTCCAGCATAGGAGGGGTGAATCTATTCAAACTGTGCTGAGGTCATGTTGATGATGATGTCTCATGAATTATTACAAAGCAAACATAAAACTGACAGCAATCATACAATCATCATATTTACATTTAGTCACCAAACAACATGGCACTAAGTGGCATCTGCTGTTACCACACTGCAGGACAGAGTGATTAGTGCTGCCCCCAGGCTGCTGCTGCTGCTTTTATATGTGTGATACATCTGAAGCTCTCTGTGTCTGTCCGGCAGGGACAGAAGCTGCCGGGCTTTGTTTACATTGTGAGATATGTTTGATTTGCCTGCATTAATGCTGCAGGTTGCTTTGTGCTTGTTAAGAAACATGCTATAGTAGTACTGTCAAAATGAAATGGTGACCACTGATTTTGAAGAATAGCTCAAAGAGAACAGGTCAGGTGATCAGTGCAGGATGACTCACTCCCTTATCTGAGAGGTCAGCATAGACCCCTGTAACAGTGGGACCCTCCTCCAGCAGCAGCGCTTTGAGAACAGAGGCGGTCACCTTGATGCAGACCTCACTGATTTAGAAACTCTGGCTGTTTCCACCATGTGGATGGTGGATCCAACTCTCATCAATGGTTACAAACAGCTGCAGAAATGTCTCAGAATCTGCCACACAAAGGCAGATTGTCTCTTGACATGTTCAGTGTACTTCCCGAGGAGTTTTAATCACCCAATGCACTGACAAATTCAGAGGTTGTTATGGCAGAGGTAGCTGATGACTGCAACGTTTCAACTTTTCAGAAACACTTCAAACTTTCTGCATTTGCAAACCTACAACTCCACACTTTAACCTCAAACAAAGCCTGTGCCAGAATCAACACTGTTTACTACAATTTGTGGCAACTTCTTATCTATCCCTCTCCAGAATGACCAATCAACAGAAGACCTGCACATCATAGGAAGCCGGGATCTGTCTTTTTTGCATGGAAAGGTATCTGTGTGTGTTCTGCCATTTTAACAGTCTAAGGTAAATAATAGAGTTGTAATAATAATAATAGAGACTGTTACATAATTCCACTTTAAATGTAAATTTAAACCAACATCTGAAACTTGTTCTCCACAATCTCGAGGAGAGATATGGTCCCATCAGGATGATTGACTTTCATCCCTGTTGAGCTCTGCCAGGAAGGGCTGGGGAGTCTGCAGAGGACGGGGGCATCATGAAGAATTATCCCCTGTCACCACTGAGATAGGCAGAAGACAGAAATGTTCCTAAGTCAGCTGAATAGGTGCACAAAAATGCCCACACGCATTTGCTTGGGGAAAAAAAACACTGACGTTGAATTCCTCTAACAGAGCTGTCAAAATGTGCTTTGGCTAAGATGCATTTTTTTTCCCCCTGCGGGGTCAAAAAGGTCAGGGGAAATGAAAACATAGAGGCTGACAGGCTCCCTACACAGAAAACATGAATCACTGAAGTCAGCGCTCTGTGCCATAAGACATTATTTTTGATGAAAACATTCAATGCAGTCCTCCTACAAAGTTACATATAGCATGTACTTAATGTTAGTCATTAGTCTCTGTCCTGTATTCAACCTCATTGAGGTGAGGTTGACTCACAGCTCTGGGTGCTGAGTGCTATTGACACTGCCTCTTTGGCACCTTTTGTACTGTGGTAATAGCATCTTAATGGCATCCCAGTAAAGGTAAAAGTAGAGAATGGAAGCAGGTGAATGAAAGACGGCCATATTGGAAGTTCTTATGTTCCCAAGTGATATCAAAATATTCTGTTTCTTTAAGACATCATGAAATCAGATGAGGCATTGTGAGTCATGCACTACATGTCTGTTGATGACAGGGAAAACAGGAAATTGTTAAAAAAAAAGTGATCATATCCAGATTACTCATATGCATAAACACAGTCACAATAAAACCTGTTATCCAGAGATCCTAGGAGAACTATTCCAAAGAATGAGGCTACACACAGTCAAATGATGGCTAATGCACCGTTGTTGGCTGTACAGTATGTTTACACACAGCATACAGGAAGACAGGTTGTGTGAGTTGTTTTGTATCCCTGTCGACTCCCAATTTCTGTGTTGTGTAACAGTGTTCAGGTGTAGAGCAGGAACATTGGCCGGACGCCCCCGCATTCTCTCCGATCTCTCTCCCCAAACCATAGATACTCCCAACTGGTCTCACAAAGAGCCCCACAGACCAGAACAAGAACTCATTTGAAACCCTGCAGCAGGGAAAGTGTGCGACACCCGGACACTCCGAAGTGACTTTTGCTCACTGTAGGCACAGATGTTGATTACTGCAGGGAAGAGAATGGGCTGTCTGTGTGTTTTTGTTAAGGCTCTGAAGATGCTGCCAACATTGTTGCTATAGATACCATTCAAGGAAACAAGTCGGCCTTTATTTTCACTTTGCATGAGTTCAGATCAAAGGTGATGTTTCACTAATGTGCTTCTGTTTTTTTCCATATTACCAAGTGCGTGCTCATTGTAGAGGTGAGTGTTTCTTTCTAGTGCACTTTATTTCCGCCAAGTAATTCCGTTAAATCACCACCTTTTTGTTGCCTTTGTGATATCTTGTTTACGCTCCTTTGTCTGGTTAATTGAGGAACACTGTGCTAGTGTGTGGTTTTTGTTCCAGCGAACGACAAAAGAACAAACAGTTTTCTTCTTTCAGATCAAGTTTCAGTTGTAAAAGTTTCTGGATGCAAGTCAAAAACACACAATAACACAGTTTCAGGAAGATTTTACAACAACAACAACAACACGCTGTGAAAAGTCTTCATATTATACCTGTATTTAATGTAATGCACGCAGATAGCTTGGAACAGCTTCAATAACATCTGCTAATAACTAAATAACACCAACATCTTTTTACTTGTTTATGAAAGGCCAGTTCCCTATAAACAAAACCTTGTCCCTAGCAACAGTGCATTACACATAGCAATTGTCTGTTCCTAAAAATATTAACCTGCAGAAGTTACTGCAGTGACAAAGAGATAAACAAGTTAGTATATTGGATCATATTAGCTGGTAAAATAATATGAGCTAACCATTTTGCCATAAGTGCTTATTTGCAAACAGCAAGCCAACCAATGTAGCGTTAGAACCTTTTCATTTTAGAATAAATATGTTTCCATTCACAGAACTTTTCCTCTGTCCCGTGTTCCTCCCTCTTCATCTCTGCCTCTTCCTTTGCTCTTCCCTTCCCTCAGGCCATCGTGGACACAGGAAAGACCATGAAGGCCCTTCTTAAGCATGTGGAGACCTTTCAACCCAAAATGGTCAAGGTCGCGGGGTGAGCCCAGTATTGTCTGTCGTGTCGTCTGTGTTTCCCTACCCCCTCAAAAGGGGAAGTGTGTGAAGAAGATATCACTTATCCACGGCAGTCCACACTATCTCACGTCTGTGGGCTGCTCCTATACACACCACTACCAGGATCACAGAAACAAGATAAACATCTCCCTTCACATACACGGCTCGAGTTCTGTGCGTGTTTCCTTTAGCGCGTGATAACACTGCACAGCGGCTTGTTGACATGATGTTTGTCACACAATGACACAGTAACTACATAAATGTGTTTCAGGTTGTTGGTAAAGAGGGTCCCAAACATGGCCGAAAGCCTGACAGACTGTAAGTATCACCCTCACACCATACACAGCCACTCCACACAACCACTGTCTGTGTCATTTATGTCTGTGTATGCTTTACTAGATGTTGGGTTTGAAATTCCTAACCGCTTCGTTGTGGGCTATGCCCTGGACTACAATGAGTACTTCCGTGACCTGAATGTAAGTCCTCCTTGTCGCTACACACACACACACACACACACACGCTCTTTTTTTGTTTTTTGAAGAGCGAAGAGAAAGGTATGAAAGGGACACAAGAGGAGAGTAAACACAGTAAATCAAAGAGATGCACTCCTCTCTCTGAAACCTAAACTCACCCAACAGGTATCCTCCCTGCCTGAGGACACTTTACATGTAGGCAAAGCAGCTCAGATCGCTTCGGCCTGCGCGGGTGCTTTCCTTATGTCTGTAACGACATGGCCTCGGTTTACCCTCTGACTGGGGTTTGGTATTCATTACGAAACTTTGTCAGACTGTGACCTGTGGAATGTGGAGGTTAGGATCTCATTATCAGGGAGAGCTGGAGCTTCCCCCCTCTTATCTGTCCTCATCCCACAGAGGAAATATGAGTTGGACCCCTGGGAGGCTCAGAAGTTAGATTAATGAATGTGTCATATCTACATACAGGTTTTTATTGTGTCGTACTCAATATGGAATTCCTCAAAGCTCAGAGTGATGTTACGCAAATATTTTTCCATTAAATGCAAAGATTAGAACATACAGCAGGGAATCTGTCAATTTAACCGTGAATAGGCACCAGTTCATTCTCCTCCCTCCCTCCTCTTCTCCTTTCAGCACATCTGCGTCATCAGCAAAACTGGAAAGATGAAGTACAAAGTCTGATTTATTTCTGTCAGCTCACTAAATGCATTGAAATATTTACTCTGATGCAGTTTCTTCCCCGCCCTTGCTTTTAATATATATTACTGAGATGCACACAGGAACAAAGAAATGATAAGGAAAGACAGGCTGCCCACCAGGAGTGGACGTTGGTGACAGATGGAGAGAGCTTATGGACGCTGGCATCACCGGTGCCTGGACAACGCCCACTCTGACTCATGGAAAAGGCACAGTGGGTGTAGCAGAGTCTCCACACCACACTGTGTCCGTTTGTTTCCAACTTTTAAATCCAGGCCTCGTGGAAATTACAACCCAATGCATGGGGATTAGACTATTAATATGACAAAGACAGCATTTGTTGTGTAACAGTTTACTGTAATGCAGACTCATTTACTGCACATATAAAGTTTGGGTACACCTTACCTTTTTCTTTTTTTTTTAAACAAAAAAAACATTTTCTGGGCTCCTCTATTCACAAATCTGTCTTGTAGCTTTCCTGGAGGCTTGTGCATGTTAAACTATGTGCAAGGCTGTATTCACCTTCACTTGCTGGAAGTTTCTCTGACTCTAAGCACATAAAAAAACATTATTGACAACTTAACAATTAAAAGTATCTTACTGAAAAATGTTTGTTTTTATGGATTATTCTATTTTATAATGTTAAAACCACTCCCAAAGAACACATTTTAAAATAGTAAGCCCATCTAAGTCATCAAGTTCACTACCCTAAAGCAAACACATAGCATATAACAGCTTATAAAGTCAGATCAGCATAATTAATGCAGCAATTTATCTTGTGACACAAAAAAGTTATATCAGGTTAACTAGTGCGGTTAGCCTAGCTTAGCAGACAAACATGAACTATATTTCTAGTTGTTTTTAACAACTGTACGGCTTAAGGTTATGTATATTTAAGGGTGGTGCCGCTTTGCATAGTGTGTTGCCTTCCTGGATGTCACCTGGTCATGTCAGTCTCTCATTTGGATTAACCAGGAGTTAGGTGGAGTCATAGAGCTACACTGAGCTTCCAAACTGCTCCTCAGAAAATATATAGATGACATCAATCCTGGATTAATTCATCTTTATATTAAATCTATTATCCAAACTATGAGGCGTGAAGTGTAAAACATTTAGATTTTGTAACTTGAAAATGTCCAGCTCCTTTCCCTAGCGGCTGCACTGCCTCCGCTCCAGTCATTCACACATAAATGAATACAGTGCTGCACTTGAACTCTGAGCTCCAGGTCTCTGGAGGGGAGACAGCTCCAAATACCCGCGGTCTGAAGGCTCTGAACTACAAACACACACTCCGAGGTATTCTGTGTGTTCTGCTGCCATCGTTGAGGTGATTAACAAAGTCAATTGTGCATGTCTGCAGACAGACCAAAGCACACTTCAGTTCACAGCGCACACACAGGGAGTGTTATCGTGTGGCTACGGACTCTTGGTTTTCAGTCACCTGAATCTCCAAACAGCTGTCACATAATGCAGGAATGTGTGCACAGAGATTGATTATTATCATTGGATGCAGGATCTTGATTAAAGGATGGTGAAATATTTCAGTCCCATGTGTTTATTCTGATTAGAAACACTTTTGCTGACACACTAAATGCGTGACTACGAAATCAAATTACATTATTTGTCCTGTCCACAAGGCCTCTGCAGCTTAACCTGATAAATGAGTTGCTGCATGGATAATACCGAGACAAAAGAGTTCTGGGAGGTTTGGAGTGCTCAGATTCCACGCTCTAAAACGCTCTCCAGTTTCACATGTGTGGAGGTACGCAGCACCTTTACACATACATTTAGTGGAACCCTAAATTCAGTCAGGTGTTATCGCTTATTCCTGGGCCCTAAGGTGTACAGAGACTAGATAAGTGAGAGGAAGAAACTTAACAAATTATACAGCTGCCTGGTTTTGGCAACCAGATCCACAAAGACCCTCATTGTACCACCGGCTGCAACCTCATGTATCCTTATCATAAAACATCAACACTCGGCGGTAGTTGGCCCTGGGAACTCAGAGGCCATTGTCTTTCACCTTGATGCAGGCTTTTAGTGAAAGTGAGATGGGACAAAAAGCCTCGCAGGTTTCACATGCTGCTGCTTTGTAGTGCTGCATCAGGGGAACGGACGCTGGGGCCGACCGCTGAGAAATAGGCTACAGGTAAACCACCATCTGCACAAAAGGAACAAAACAGGAATTGTGCATCTGAATAGCTGCACATCCCCGCATGTGACATATGAAGCCTGTGGTTAGAGACAGAGCGGTCGGATGGATTTCACCTCAACTCACAACAGATCGCCACAGCACATTTGTTCTTGAAAGCTCTTTGGCTTTTTCATTACTCCCAATAAGTTTTAGAAAATATGCTTGTTTAGATACGACAGTTAACAAGAACAATATGAGGCTGCAGTCACAGTCAGTTAGCATAGCTTAGCACAAAAACTGGAAGCACTGGAAGTTTTGTTTCTATAGAACCATTTTTTTCAACCTAGCTTGTGAATTTACCCGCCATTAGCCCAGAGAGCTTGGATGATAAGACAGTAGCTACACAGCAGGTAGATGATAAGCTAACTTTGGCTTTGGCTTTCACTTTTTGGCAAAAAGTCATATACATGTGATAAACGTTTTTAACTTTGTGGGGTTTGCATTTGTGAGAAGAATACGATGAATAAAACATTTCGTTTGACTGTAGTCAGAGCACAGTCTTTATTCCCGCTTGGGAACTTAATATTAAATACTGCTTCACTGATGCATCTTGGTACATAAATAGAAAGAACATCCTCTCTAGTGTTCATTGTGTTCCAGTTAGCCACTGGCTGTCCTCAGGGTTTGATGGATTGACTGCTGCTGGGCTTCGTCCACTCATCAAACTCTGTGCCAGATGCACTTACACAGCCTTCAGTGAAGGAGTGATCCTCATCCTCTTACATTCACCTACAGCTTAAAAAAATCCTTAATGAATGAAGTTAGATATGTCATGTTTGATGAATGCAGTCTTGCGTGATGAGTGGTTGAGCATGAAGTTCTGGTGAAAACCTGCTTCACACACACACACTGCAGTCATTTCTACCTGTCCTATAATCCCAGCTTTGAACTTGTGCTTCATGTGATGCCCTAATCCAGCCAAACATTTTGCTGCCATGAGAGAGCTCGTAATCTCTTCAACGTTTGAGTCACTCTGCAGCAGTGAAAGTGCTTCATAGGAGCTGTAGACAGCTGCAGCATATGAAGCTTTTACAGCCTCCGTTAGAGCTGCAGAGTTACTACAACCCGTCATTGAGCTTTGTTCATTGATTCTTTGTTTTCACTGCACCATTCATAAAAACAACACCACATATGTGCCTCTTGCTGCAGCAGACTGAAGAAGGAAAGCACGGCATAAACAAAAAGCTGTTAACTTTTTTCATGCACACATGTAATCCATAGTAATACAGATTGTGGGTTGTTTGTGTGGGAAGACAGATACTCTCTTGCTGTTTACTGCCAAGTTCTGAAGCAGAATCACACTTGATGGCTGAATATGATCACACATAATGCCGAGCCCCACTCACATCAGGTTAAGTTCTTCTTTGTCTGAGTGAGGGTGCACCAGCTTTTTAGACAATAGCAGCTCTCTGAAACCGGGGAAGCATCGCCACAGTATGGGTCAAAAGAATCCTATTGTCCTATCTTCTATTGTGCTGCTGGAGTAGCCTGCAAACAGAACACTGCCAGTCTTTGTCTTTGTCTGGATCAGCTGTGCAACCCTTCTTTCTAATGCTCCGTGGAGTCCCATGTGGCTGCCATGCCCTACATGTCGACATAATAAAGTTAAGAACACTGCTGGTACAGTTGATAATGGAAAAGGCAAATATGTTGGACCACCATCACTGGTTTGAAAATTGGAGAGTGAGTCCAGGGGCTTTTCCTCTCAGTGTCTGTACAATGATGTGTCTGATTGCATTAGTTCAGGTTAAAGGTTTAAATGGCTCACTGAGTGGAAATAAAGTGATGATTAGCTTGTGGCTAGGTGTTTAAGTATATTGTGGAGTGCATGATGTGTTTCTGGCAACTTGAGAAATAGTAGTGTTAATCCATTAATAATGTCAACCTAATAAACAGATACTAATATGGAAAAGAAATTAAATGCAGTCAGATCTCATGAAGTCAAATGCTGGACTCAAAATATTTAATTTGATTTGATTGAATTTATTTTTACATTTTTGAATTGAACTGAAAATGGAGAATGTTTAGGGGCCGATATTATAATTATATATATTGATAATATGCAGCATTTTGGTTTTACCTTGTTATAAAAACTCCATTTACTTTTGTTACTGAATAAATATGCAGCTAAAAGCCGCCCTGAAGCGGTAATGTATGCATTCTGAATAGTGGTTTCAGCCACTGACCAGAATGAACCAGCTTCCCCTCTTTATTGAAACTGTTATGTAACAACGCCTGCAATTGGCCCGCCTTAGAATTCCAAATTTAAACTAGCCTTGCGATTGGTCTAAACCCTGTGAGGAGGCAGGCCGAGGGGCGTGGCTTCAGAGGAGTCAGGGAGATTCGTCTTTCTATATACAGATTGTCGCGCCGCCAACTGGGACCACGGAGGAGTACACGTTACTTTTTTTTGTCTCTATTTTGACAAATTGAGCATCAAATTGAAGCTCGAAAATGAAGCGAGATGAATGAAGAGCTGGGCTTTAATTTCCGTGGGTTCTCCCTGAAGGAGAAATGTGCAGTGAAGGGCGTTCACCGTGTTTTTTCCACAGTGTGTTCCCTAACAGGTAGCGAGGCTCAGCGGTCAGTCATTGTAGCTCCGAGAGGGGACTGAATATCCCGCTTTGTAATCTCTTGACAGCCCTTTTGAACCCATCTCTGGATCGACGAATGCTTCTGACAAACACCAGGCTCTCAGCAGAAATATGGACTCCGTGTCTACTGAATCATTTCGGAGGAGTTTTCTCAATTTCTAACAGGTAGGTGCTTTTATAGCAACAACCTGTCGTCCGCCTGGTTAGCTAGTGTTTGTCAACAGCTCCCGTAGTAACAGAGCGGGGATGCTGTCGCTAAACTAACCAGAACATATCTTTAATTAAATGATTTTTTACATAGATGTATGTAAGTAAGAGATAGAGAGGCTTGATTGATAATGTCTGGTCCGCTTTTAATCCTTAAATATCTTGTTGTGCACTTTCCCCTTAGAGCCTGTATTTGACATGTCTGTTTATATACATCAGAGGTCAGCCATTTTTAATCAAAGCCAAACAAATAATGATCATATGTGCTTCTACCTCCTGCTCATCATTAATCTTATACATATTTGTCATTTTTCAACTTGGCGTCTTACATTTCTTGTAATATCACTGTAATATTTCTTACTCACCATAAATTTAATGCATTAATAGAGACACCTAGAGTAGTTTTTTTTGTCCTTAGCTGACCACGCTCATTTTTACATTTAATGCAACGTTCACTGGCTGTAGTATTTCTCACGTGTACATTATGTTTCACTGCATATTGGCAAACAGTGGGTGATAATGATACATATCAGGATATATTGTCACTAAAGTTCTTGTGATATAACAGTATTGGCAATTTAAATATCAGTTTAGGCATGATGTTAGACCTTAAGACTGATAATACCTGCTGTAAAGCAAGTGTGCATGTGCAGTTGTACTTCTTGTGTACTTCTGTAAGTTATGGTTACACACGCTTTCCATCACCATACAGTTGTATTATTTCATTTCATTCTTTTGCCAAAACACATTTTCTTAAATATTGTGATTTCCACTGGCGGTGTTATTCCTTTAATGTATATCTGACATTGTCACCCCTAATTTTCACTGTTTTACTATATATTGCAAATTATTGAATCAAGTTTTCTGTTATTATACCGAGACTGTCTGTAAGCAGACAAACTCCTGTTATTAATGGTAGTATGTGCCACAACTAAATGATTTGTCTGGATTGTATTTTGCTTTATCCATCTTTTGTTGCAAAGACCTATACACCATGTGTGACTAACTTTGCAATATGTATTTAGATTTCATCCACTGATGGACATGAAGAAGGAGGACGGTGTGGATTAGGATCTTTTTCTTTTTTTTTCGTCTTTGGGTTCATCCTCCTCACTTCAATGTGGGCTCTAAAGGACTTTTCCCCCCTCTGTGGTTTGAAATGAAATGATGGCAGCGCGTTGGAATGATTCACCGCAGGACAATGAAGAGCATAAACACACAGCCGTAACTCCACCAACTTGCCAGGTAGGAACTATAATGTGTGATTTTAATGCATGTGCAGCTGTGGGATTGGACTACATCATATGTGACATTTGACAGTTTGGCAGGGAGTAACTCTAATCCTTATGGAGCACCTATTTGTGACACAGTGTGTGCTCTGTCCTGCTGCATGCAGAGTCATTGGTTGTAATATGTCACCATCAGGCCACTTAACTTCATCAATGCAGTTTCAAAGACATTCTCACTTTTGGAAAACTCGTGACAAGTGAAGAAGTGCACTCGTAGAGGGAAACAGTGAGAGTGTTGCAGTGCACAGAACAGAACAGCACATCTGCCAGCGTTCGGGGTGACAGGGTTCATTTTTTTCCCTACTCTGACAACTGTTTAAGTGCACAAAGAGAGTTTTATACTAGCAGTGCTAATCTTACTGGGTCCTTTTGTGGGTCTGCATGCCAAACTCTGATAAATGGCACATTGTGCAGCTCATCCTTTTCCTCTTACACACGGTAGCTTCAGCGGTTACATCATCATAATCATTATAGAAGAGCCAGGCTTGATGCATGTCATAACAGCATCGCTTGCTGGTGGCATGTTTTGGATTAATCCATCATCAGAAAATGGCAGCGCTGAACTGTGTGTGTATGTGTGTGGCTGTAATCCTCTTACAGTGTCAGAACTAACTGAGGATGGACAACGACGTAAATCTTTGGGAATGGGGTAACTCAGGCGTCCTAACAGTGCTGGAGCTAAAAGGAGCTAAGTGCACAGGTGTCTGCTAATGCTTTTTGTTAAAAATAAATCATAATGAGATGTTTTAGTAAGATTAATGTCTGTCAGAATGAAGGGAGCACAGCATTTGTAAACCCGTGTTAACTCAAAGAGAAAGCAGAGAAAGCAGAGTTGCCGTAAAACTTTTTCCTTTCTTCTCCCCAAGTGTGAAGCGCTGAGGTTTTCCTCACATCCGTTTCCGCAATCTAATAATGGTTTCCCGTAACTTCACTTAACTCTCCCTCACTGTGGAAAAACTACAGCCACCGCATCCTAACATGCTCCCAGCTGTACATCAGAACCATCAAATAGACTTCAGCTTTCCACAAACAGCTCTGAGACTCAGTCAACACCCAGCTAAGACCGACACAGGAAATTAGGATTTTTGTCCTGGGTCTATTAGCATGTGCACATTTTTATATAAAAGGATTTTTGGGGTTGCATTTTAGTATGTCACACCTTGTTTTGGTTTGTTTAGATATCTTTAGTCTGCGCTGCGTTCAGATTTCAGCTACACCACACCAGTGTTAGTGTGGTACTCTCCAAACCTGCGATGAATGCTTGATTTATGGTTCTGTCTTGAATCTATAAAGCTATGTGGTAGCTGTGTACCCTACGTCGTAACCTCACCTGACTTCCCCAGAATGGCACGGAAATCCTGCTGCAGACGGGCGCTTTCTGTGCCCAAGTACAAATGCTCACAGTGACGTGGGTTGGTTGTGTAAGCTATGGCGTAGGCTTTATGCAGGTGCAACACAAGCAATTATGCTTAAAAGATCAATCACTCCAGAATTTGTTTTAATAAACCAAACCTTTTTTCAGACAACAGCATTAGTGACATTTGATTCTGTTCTCTGGGGACCACAACCTTTTGGCTTCACACCTCTGCTTTGCTGTTGAAGCTGTGACTCGCCTGTGAGTCAGTGTTTTACCTGATTCTTTACAGCCAGGTGGGGGACCTGACATGGGGGACAAAGTGTTTTTATCTACCTGATGCGTGCCGCAAACACAAATCTGGCTCAACTTTCAAGCTTCATGGCTCATGAACTGCTGTCCCCCTGGATTTTTAACGAGAAGCTGAGACCCCAGGCGGGACCAGCCCCCAGCCCAGTCCCCACCCCTCTTTCTCCTCCTTCTGCATCATCTTGGCTCCCTAATGAAGGAGGTTTCAATGGGCGTCATCTCTAAAACACACACACACACACACACACACACACACACACACACCCTGCTACTGCCAAAGTGATGGAAGCAACGCTGTGGTAATTTAGGCACAGCTGCCCTGGTTGTTAAGAAAAAAACATCCCACGTGCTGCTGCCTCTTTCTCTCTCTCTCTCTTTCTCTCAGCCTCATTCGCATTCCCTTCTCCCCTTTTTGCTCAACCTGCTGTCACACACATAGCTGTGCAGCAGCTGAGGCCCCTCAGTGTTTACATCTTAGGGAATTTCAGGGATACAGGGGCTGACAAACAAAATATTTGTCATACAAATTTGCAATAGCAAATGTTTACTGTCACATATATTACTACTATATCTCTTGAAATAATTAATATAGGGCTGAAAAAATAGCTGTTTTTATCCATTGTTTAAAAGTAATCTTCCATGATAATATGATAAAAACACACAATTAACATGACCATTGACAACCACAACACAGATGTTGTGTGTGTGTGTCACGGTTACTTTGCAGTGGCCCCTAGCATGTTGTTTGGAACAGCTCTAGTAGAAAAACATAAACCTAGACAGTGTAAAAAGCCTACTTATCTCCAACAACATACATAACTGGGTAGTTAATCACCTAGTCTTGTGGTGTGGTGTTGAGGGTGTAAACTGCTGCTGCTAACATAGACATACAATCATGTAATTGCTGCAAACATGATTGATCTTTTGGTTTAGGACTGCTGGTTAAACAAAAGAAGTCATTTACCAGATCAAACAAATACATTTCAGACTTTTTTTTTTTCTATTTTTTTTTGTAGTATTTTTGTGTCCATTCCTCTCAAATTTTGTTTCCAGCAGGCATTTTGGGTACAATAAGAATTAGCAAATCATATTGACAAAGACAAAACGTGAGGGCAACAAAACAAAACACAATAGTGGTGAAACACCCTCTGGCATTTATTGATCCCATCCCTTATTCATGTTAGGGAGACCAGTGATGCTGCACTGTGGTGATGCTAAATATAGTAGCCCCTCCTAACGCTATAACCTCCCCCCCTGTTCTTTTTTTCCTGCCCCCCCTCTGTCCACATGCATGTCTTTCACCCGTCCTCTGTTCCCACGTGTTTTCAGTGATGCTATATTTATCTCGTGGAAAGATGAATGCCGTTGTGTATCGGAGAGGAGGAAAGAGTGGAATCGCTGTAGTGTTGCTGTCCCAGTTCTCCTGAATGCTGTTACTAGCAGCAAATGTTGGTCAGCACAGTATCATTTTGGAGACAGCGGTCACTTTGTGCCGCATGGAAACTAAGAGGAGCCGATCTCTTTTTCCAGCTGGACACGTCAAAAATTTCCAGTGTCACATCCCAGCTCTAATTAAGCTCTGTATGATCTCATTTTGTAAAAGGTTCAGTTTGGTCTCTGCAAGAGAAAACAACCCACATTGATCAGTGTTTGAACATCATTGGTCATCGGTGAGACCAGTGACGAAATGATTTTGATTTGCATACATCTGAAAAGCAAATCTGTCTCGTTCAGCCTATTTGGGTGCTTTCACATTCAACAAACAAAACACGGACCTGGCCATGACCTGGTTCCTGTCTTAGCACAGAATAAAGGTGTCATGGAAATAACCAGCAGGGTTTTCCCTGTTTGAGAGCACCAGATCTCCCTCACAGTGTATCATTAGGACTGTGTATTTTGGCATCTCTTATCGGAACGGGCTATTTTTTTTCTGGAAAAATGAAATCTGTGCGCGTGCAGCATCTGGATCAAGGTCACCCAGAGAATGTGTGCATGCATATTTGCGTCGGGCGGTACCCTTATCTTTTTCCTCTCGGCGTGGCTCCTCTGCATGTCATCCCACAGTCACACTGGACGCCATTATTCTACTGGCAGCTTGCATAGCTTGATGGGTGGACACGTAGAGGGAGGAAAGAAGGGAGGGAGTAGGAAGAAGGCAGATCAGATTTTAACCACTGAAAAAAAATGCCCCCTTTCTTTTTCTCCTTATGGTTTTTTGTTGCCAGTTGGCTCAATCTCCCAGCCTCTTCTGCTTGAATGGTTCCATTAGAATAAAGTGAAGACAGAAAGAAGATGGTGAGAGGTTGGAGTTTTTGGTGGGGGTGGGGGGTTGCACATGCAGGCAAACAGGCAGAAGAGAACTAGTCTAATGCTCAGTGAGCCTGAGACGCTATCCATTACACATGCCTAGGGCGTCATCGGCAACACTTGCTCCCTATCTGCCTCTATCTTTGGCTTAGAGACGTGATGTGTGTGTGTGTGTGTGTGTGTCCATTGGGCATTGTTGACACTCATCCTCCATCAGGTCATATTCTATGCCTTCAGGATTAATAAACCACAGATTATGTAATGCAGCGGATAAAGTCTGGTAGATAATGAATAGGATGTGCCTCTCAGATCACCTTTTATAAGATTCCCTTCCAGATTCTTCTTATCTTGTATGTAAAGCGGTTGCTTGTGGATGAGCAGTGTTTGTTTTTGATCAGGCCTGTGATGGTGTTACTTTGGGCTCTGAGGTCTTTGCAGGAAACCAGATTATTTCCTGTTAACATCAGCAGTGGAAATAGTAGGGGCACTCTGATGAAGGAATAAATTCATGAATGGATGGCAGAAGAGTCAGTGTGTGTTTATTTGGCAGCTAACACCCACCCACCTTCAAACAGTCCTCCCAGGAAGTGCATCTTTCTGCACAATTCTGGATTTTGTGAGGGGGGTCAAAAACAGTGGACATAGATTTAGCGTATGGAAGTATAATGAAGATTATTTTGAGTTTACAGGTGCGCTAGTATGCAAACAGACTGGATTATCATGACTTTTTATAGGTAAAAGTACTTAAAAATGATCAGCCTAAACGCAAAATGTGTATTATCTCTTGACAATCTTACGTGTCATGACGACACCTGTGTGATGAGGTAACACAACATGCTTTCTGTATTGTTTTGAATGGAAGGTTGTGTGGTACTGACTGTGTGAGGGTGCCACAAAATCCATAAGTCACAATTGATTGGATTATTTTGGCTTCATTGTGGGGGTAGAGCGCATGCTTTTACTCTTTACTGGTCTATTCCTGGCGTGTGATGGAGGCAGGGGAAGAGTTTTGCAGCCACATGGAGCTACATGATGTCACCGCTGTTTACTGTCGATGTTATTCAGACAGTTGTGTCTCATTAATTCAACAATTTAAGTTTAAAGTATTCCAACATGACATAATTTGGTCTAAAGTGATGCCTGTCATTGTCTTTTTTATGAAGAAGTATAAACTCATGCAAAGCCCTCTTTACAATTTTGTATACTTTTAATCATCTTTAAAGGAGGTTTCATATTTTGTAACAAGCAGTTTGTTAGAATAGATTGGCCTGGATATATTGGGAACAACAGTACGTCACCATTGGAAGATTTGCTCAGACTAATCCCCCTGACTGTCGTGGTTTGTTTTAAGCATAAAAGCCAAAACAGGGGGTTTGATGTGTTTAATAAGAAATTTGGCAAATCTGGAGACAGCTGGGCAGCTGGACTGACATCAGATTTTGAGTGTTAGCCAGTGTCATAAGCACAAGAAACTTGGTTCTGATGGTTTTGACAGCAGCTACATTTCCAGGCAGATCATGGAAATGCCTACATAAAGCATCAAAAGCACTGTGTTTAAGCCTAAGCTGAGTTTGTGGGTCCTGGGTTGCCATTTCTGGTCTCTGAGTGTGGCCTGTGGGACTTGGCTGACCTTTCGGACCAGACTGTGTGCATATCCTCCTGACCTGACACCGACTCTTGTGTCTGGAAGACTACTCAAGCTGTCTCACTCTTCTTTTTCAACATGCAAAACAACTGTACAAGTGCATCAGTCCATGTTTGTGTGAGCAGATGCCACTCTGCTTTCATGCCTTGTGGCTGCTGCACCTGTGCAATAATGATCACTGATTTTTGGTCAGGAAAGAGGAAAAAGGTGTTATTAAAAATGTATGAATGTTTTTAATGCCACCTCAGGCTACTCCTTCCTGCTCATTAGCCACTATCAGAGGTGAGCTGACTGAAAAGCAGGCTTACAGCTAATGTCACCATTGCAACCATCTGGATGTCAAATAACATCTGAGGGCGACAACTCGTTACAAGCATAGTTTCCTGATGAGTCCCAGCATCTTTTCCTAATTCCTCTGACATGCCACAGAGGAAGTCTTTAATGAATGATGATTTGCTTAAGTGAGCTGACGTCCAAACTGTAACTTTTCTCTGTGGTAGTGGGGGCTGCAGCACTCCTCTTGCTTTACCTCAAGGAGTCTTCCCTCTGCAAACCAGAGTGAAGATTTTTTGCAGAGTAATTAAATAAATAACTGCACAGCATCCCGCATTGCTGGCAAAGTGCAGACTCAGTCAGGTTTGGAGTTTGAGGCAGGACAGTCCACAACTCCAGACCTCTCAAGGTACATTTTAATTCAGATGAGGATTGTGAGGAGCTGTCACTGTCCCCCCGGTCCCTGTCTTGCATTGCGGCCTGATGCGTGTTGATTTAGAGAGAGCGTCTCCTTCTTTGAATCTTGGGCTGTCTCTGCTTGGTACCGCAGCAGTGATGAGCACAGGGAGGCACAGCCAGCCGGGACGAGACACCATCACAGGAACAGGGATTGCGAGCATCAAAAAGAAGGCTGCATAAGAAAAAGGCAGAGGTAGATTACAAGGAAAAGTGCAACCTGCTTTATCATCTTTTAGATTACACAAGACATGCATTCTGCTGCGTAAGCAGAGTGATCCCTCTCCTGCACGTCGATACCCAGGTGGACTTTTTTTTGCATCGGGCTCCTGATAACGCTTCTCTTCTGCAGAAAGGCTGTTTTTCTGTTATTGTTGGAATAATCCCCTGAGTTTATGTGCAGCATAAATCATTAACATATTGCTAATGAAGCGCGACTGTAGCGGTGGCCACAGCTGACAGGGAACCCGCTGGGCTCACAGATGGGCACGGAGAGGCACCCTTTTGCTTTCTGCCGATGATTTCCCCTCTGTTGAGGTGGCATCGAGGAGCGAGGCTGCCAGCAGGGTGCTACCGGGCACAGGGCTTGGTACACGCAGCTGAGGGGCAGGTGTCTCTGCAGCTTGTGTTTCTTCAGTGAAAATGGCTCATTTTAAAGTTCTCGACTGTATGATGAACAACAACTGGAGCCTGATCTGCAATCTGTACTGCGCCTGGAGCAATCAGGTCAGTTTATTTTATCTTTAGGAATCTGTAATCTGTGTCTTTCTTTTTTCTTTTCCTATTACAGTAACAAACCAGTGACCTTCTGGCACTTTTACACAGGAGTCATTCATGTTGCAGCTAGTTGTGCAGCCGTTTTTGATACAGTATTTTGACTGCTTGCTGCAGTAAACTGTGTGACACATGTTACTTTGAGCACATTAATACTCATTAACGGTTGAACTTAGGTGGGAGCAAGCACAAAACAAAGTTCGTAATGGTTGGTGATCAAAATAAAAGAAGACATGAATCCCAGCCTCCTGAATAAAAATCTCAAACAAAACCATAGCTACCATCCACCTTCTCACCAACAAAACAGGCGACAGGCCAAACGTGACCCTATTACATTTTTCCAATAGGTGGAAGTCGAGCATTTATGTGTAATGATTAGGCATTGGATGGTTCAGGTTTTGGGTCTTGTCATGGTTTGGGTGTGTGTGTGTTGTTTGGTACAGGACATGCGCAGCAAGTAATGCAAGGAGGCATTTTTTCCTACGGACGGAAACAAATGTTGCCAACCTGGCAACTTTCTCGCTTAATCCGGCGACTGTCCAATTCCTCTTGGATCAAACAACAGTGGAAGTTTGAACACTTTTCCGTAGAGCATCCATGCAAGCAAATGGTCAGTTATACAAATTACGTGATGATGTCATTTAGTGGGACAGCCAATAGCTACAGTTCATACTGAGGAGGTAGCAACACTTGAGCATTTCTCTGAAGCACACAAGTGGTGACAGAATGGAAACTTGAGAGGGGCAACAGCAGCAACACAATGTAATAACTGATTCTTAAATTAACAATGTAAACCGAACTGAACTGAAATCCATGATACAAACCGAACCAGGGCTCTAGACTAACTTTTTGCACTGGTTGCACTGCATCTTAACACCCACCCGCACACTTAACACCGCAGTTTGTTCTTAATCACTGTCCATATATTTCAGTACACATCAGTACATTTTAACTGAACGGGCTTAATAATCACATGTCATCCTGAAATGAATTTGTATAATGAACACAGTTGACTCAGCCTTCATGGATGGAACCACACAGGTCAGATAACACTGTCTGTCAGACCTGATGTTCAGTCTGTTATAATGCTACCAGCACGTCACGCCCCTCCATGAAAATTACCGGCTCGTTATCATCACTCATTCAGGGTAAACAGCAAATTAGCAAAACCCGCATAGTAGCAACAAATCCTCCTTCACCTGAACTGCGGATTCTACTGTTCAGCAGCGAAACGTCTTTAATACCTGTCTGTTTGTGTGTGTGTGCGCTGCAGTGAGAGGGCCGTATGAGTTCTGCACACACGTTTCAAAAACTCGTCACCTCGCGAACATGAACAGATTTCTCTGTTCTCGTGGAGTATGGAACAAGCTTTAGGGCACAGCTTCAGCTCTGCGCAGCGTATGTCCGTGTTCTTCTTCTTCTCCTGGATTTTCGGCAGACGGTCTCGGTCTGACTGCAAATGTATACACACACAACCCCCCTTCACTGTCTCTGATTGATTTAGACCACGATATGAGCCTGATGTGTGTCTGTTGTTGGACCACAGGGAGAGTGTTAAGAGTCGTGGAGAATGTATCTCCCTCTAACAGCTGGTCGCACCGGTGCAACCTCTGATATTTTTTGGTTGCACCATTGAGAAATTAGGTTGCATGTGCGACCAAAATGGTCGCACTCCAGAGCCCTGCGAACAGTAGATTTTGTGAACCGTTCCACCTCTAGTAAGGATGTGTTATTAGTGATGGGAAAAAACTCCTCACAGTGGCACTGTCCATGATTTTTATGCATTCCCTCCTCTCTGTGTCCCCTGTTGCTCTCAGGAGTTCTCCAATAATGGCATCCCTGACATCTTGTGTATTAATAGCCAGCATTCATTCAGAAGTGCAGTGTGGAACTGGAGACTGTGGAGTGCTTGGCATGCTGACCTCTGGGTGTCCCTTCCTCTTGAGGGCCTCATGCAGCCTCAACAGTGAACTTCATTAAGTTTACTGTCTCTTAATAAGAGACTTAAAGGTGGTTCTTTTTGTTCAGTACTACATTCTTAAAGATCTATACTACAGTGACATTTAGTGAATCATTGACACATTTTAGTTCAAAGTGTGAGTACATTTGAAACTGGAAAAAGCATTCATCCCTTTGGGAACTAATTTAGGACTTGGATCAAAGTCTGGCCAGTGGATGATGTTCACATTTAAAGTAGGTGTGAGGTCAAGTGCGAGAGTGCAAAAGTTTGAGGCCTTTCTATTTGCTGAGAATAATTTATGCGTGTGTGTGCATGCAAGCATATGCATCTCGATGTACAGTGCTCTTTGTGCATCCTTTCGTCTATACATGCACAGACAGCTTGGCACCCTCATAAACACTTTATATCTCCGACATGCCTTTTCGGCTTTGTCGCTGGTTACTCATACAGACAGCTCATTGTTTGGTGCATTTTTCCTCCCTCTCCCCTCTTCTCATTTTGCCATGGAATGCCTGATGTTCAGTCAAAAGAAGTCTTGCCATGTTGAACAGTGTGGCAGCTCTGCTCTCTGGCTTGCCCCTTCCCCTAATTTAATTTTAGCTGTGCTGAAAATTGTTTGCATCCCAAGTTGAACTGATAGGCCTCTGTTTCCAGATAGCTGCTGCTGTCCGGCACGCTGAAGACGGCCTTTGTGTACCAGCAGCACAGCACCGGGGCCTCATGAAATATTTACAGGCTAACACCTGGTGTGAGACTGAGAGCGAGGAGCTGGGGAATCAACAACACTGCCGCCAATAACTCAGAGGCCCAGGGTCTATTAATACGTTGGCCTGCCAAGAATGTTTTATCTGTTATTGGGTCATGTGAAATAAACTAATTATTGAAAACAAAACAAAACTTAGTGGAAGGATTGTTGTAAATCAACATGTTAATCAGATTTTTGAGCACTTACTTTCTTTTAACTTCTGGGTCAAAAAAGTATTCCAGTGTTGCATTTTAGCAGTACAAGTTGGACGGTCACTTAAAATAAACTGACCTGATTGTTTAGAAAGACTGAAGTTGTTGAATTCTAGGTGATTTAAACTAGTGTTTACATTCTCCTGTGAATGTAGTGCTTTTAAAGGTGTCACTATGGTAGCCAGAAGTAGCTTGCTACAGATGGGAGAATTTTGCCTTTTAAGGAGGAATGAATTGACATGAACTTTCTTAACTCTCCACCTGTTTTGTATGCCCATGAAAAGGGCATACAAAACATTTCACAGGATAGAGGGAAATTAAACAAACAACCAGAAATGGGATTCATTCAAGTCTGATTGTTGTTTGTTCATAGATATGTCAGAATCACCTCACTTTGGTCTGAAGAGTGCTCGTAACACGGCACTGGGGAGGTTAAACAGGACTGTGTGTGTGTCAGAGGGCACACTGTCACAACCCTGCGCTGTCAAAAACCTCAAAGAGCAACCAGGATTAATAATTCATAGATGAGGAAACCAATTATACAGGGCTTTGCTTGCATCTGGGTGGGGGGACCCTGGGGACTCTAAGTGGCCCACCTGCTCTCTGTCTCTGAGGGGTAAGCTGAGGTGGCTGGATGTAGTGTACATCCTCTCCGTCTCCTTCTTTGTTCGGATGCTCTGAGGTTTTTAAGTGGGGGGATGGCTTCCACGTTGGTGTGTGTCGGTAGCTGTGTAGATAGACCACACCCAACCTTTGTAGAAAGTGCCTTCTATGTGATTTAACATTTGTTTTTGCTTAAAATGATAGAGAACGGTTGGCTAATGACTAGTCTGCTGTTAAACTGAACAAAATTCAGATTTGACAGGATTACAAAGTTTGTACTTAGCTAGACATGTAACAAAATAGCTGTTTTTTTGCATCATGAAATGAGATTATCTGCAGTTTGTTGTCTTTTATATTACAGAAAATATAGATATAGACAATATAGTTTTTCACATTGCACGATTGAAAATGTTATAGACCTATATATAGCAGGGGATTACTCACAGTTATTTGATATAAAAATATAGTTTGCTTTATCCCAAAACATAATTACCATATCTTGTGGTCAACATCTTTCTGGCCAGTTCTTTGGGCCTCTGATGTTTGTCGGCCTGCTATGGTCTGGTCTTTCTCTCTGTCTGTCTGTCCCTTTCTCTCCTCTCTCCTTCCATCTCCATCTCTCCTTTGTGGTGAGGAATTCCAGGCTGTTGGCCCGCACAATTGCCCGTCATTAGCATAAGAAAGCAACCGAGGGGCAGTGAGATGAGGCGGGAAAAAGGGATGGAAGGGGGGACTCATAAACCTTCCAGATCTGTCCTGAACAGACAGCAGAAGTTTAATCAGCCTCATGATGTTGTCAGTGCGGCATGCATTTCTCTCAGGGGAGTCTTTTATTTGTTAAGGGAAGAAGAGCAGAAATTGTCTGGTATTTGTTTGTCTGTGTACAGTTTTCTGTCGTGCCTGACAATCTGAGCCTATCACTGACTAGTTTATCTTTTCATTCACTTGTCTTCAAGATTATATGTCCAGGCATTGGTGGTAACTTTGCCTAGTCTTTATGCACTCAATACAGGCATAAAATCAATCAATCCAGTGGATTTGCTTCACTGTGTTGAGATCTTAATGGAGTTTCACACTACGAGTTTGTGGCTATCAGTACTGAAACTATTTGAAGTCATCATACTCTTCCCTCCTACTTTAATTTTACATATTCATCTTTTGGAACATTTACAAGTGGGCACACAGTTTAGGTGTTGGAATCACACAATTTCATTCATAGTTGAGAAGTGGTTTGGCTTATTTTCCCTAACTGAGCATGGTAGACAGTTTCATATGTTTATATTGAAGAATTTTTTCTATGTACATAGAAACATCTTCTTCCCTATGGAGGTGAAAAAACCTACATTTTGTCCAGATATTTTCACAGATAAACCATAACATCCTGCTCATGGCAGGACATGCAGTCTGATAAGTTGTGTGCATCACCTGACAACTTATTTCCAACCATTTTCAGTGGCACTACATTTCCCAAAATGTTGATTAAAGATGATTAAAAAAAGAAGAGCTGCGTTTTGAGATTCATGCTGCTTTATGGGAAAGCGTAAAATATCTGTGTTCTCAACAAGTTTGGGTGCAGAGAGGCATGAAGCCATAAAGTAATGCCTCCCACTGAGACAAGTTAATGTTTACACACAAATTGCAGCGTTTTTTTTACAGTCTTTTGATACCCGAGCCTCTGACATACACCTCTGAGCCTTTTGACTGGATCTTATAACAAGCAGCACTCGACACTCTGAAGGCACAGCTTTACAAAAACAACTGAGTCACAGAAAATGGTGAATCAGCTGGTGATTCTTACCCCTTACAAACAATTGGCACTAAGACAAATCTATTTGCTGTGTTGTTATCGCTGCTGACTGCAGTACTGTCGTGGCTGTAAATTTAAACTGTACTGTAGTCCTCAGCAGTTGTAGTGAAAACAGTCGTGAACAGAATGCTGATTCACCTCATGCTGCCACAGTAACCCTTCACTCCCCCTCCCCATGCAACTGCACAGATACATAATCCCCAGCAGCATAAGTGTTGCAGCAAACACACAGGAAGGTCTGCCTGTGTAGCACAGAAACACACAGAAGGCTGCGGCTGTCTCTAGATGCACCTTGTCCTTAAGGTGTAACCGTGGCAACGCATACAATTATGGTGCCTTTTAAACTTCTTTTTATGGACGGGGAGAGAGGAGACAGCGCTAAGCGATGTGAATAAGAAGTAGCTAGATGCTGCTGAGTCTCCTTGGCCCGGATGATGAAAAACTGGCTCAGAAAAGATGCAGCTCTCTTTGGTGCAATGCAGACAGGGCTGGGAGGAGCATAAAGCCAGGGTGGAGCTGAGCATCCACGTGTCAGTGTGTGATTGTTGGAAGGTGTTGTTTTTGTTTTCATCTGTAAGCTTTTACACACTTGCCACCCCCCTCCCCCACTGACTCACAGAAGCTCCTAAGATGATGTTGTAAATATTACCAGCAGGCTCGAGAGTACAGAGTTGCTATGGTGATTATTTTTAATGCTTGTTTTCTTACCGTTTGAATGCCTGAGCGTTCACAGTACATTTAAAATTGATCAGTACACTAAGAGCAGTTACGTCATGCAGGCCGTCAGAGGGTGGAGCAGTACAGAGAGGTATAATCCCTCTGCAGAGCCCTGACAGAGATCCATAGATCAGTGGTGTGTGTCGGTCACCTCTCCATACTTTCAGTCTTCCTGCTATCAGAATAACCTGTGTTACAATCTCATTAAAGTATGATGGATGGACCAATAACCAGTATGGGTTTAAACATATGGCAAATGAAAACACGTGTCCTTCTCTTGTCCTTCCAGCTCTCATATTTTCCTGTTTCCCTAATGCAGCTCGGAGGCATCGTAGTAAAACAGGCGCTAATTGGCTGCCTGTTCAGTGCCAGGGTGTGTGATTGGCCACAAAGCACAGGCTTCACAGTGATAATGATGCCCTCTGTCCTCTGGCAGTCAGCTTGTAAGCGCCACTTTGTTCAGATGCTGATAAGATGACTGATTAGCCTTCAGTGCGCTCCCATACCTATGGTCCTTTAGGCTGAGCCCTGAATTTTATAATCAACACTGATGAATTGCAAGCAAAACCACTCTGACACTGCCAGAGAAGAGGTGATCAGAAAAAGAGGCTGACGTTTTTTGCAAAAGTATTTACATCTCTGTGCACCCCTGTTTTAGTGCCATTTGTCTCTGTCTTTATAACACAAATAACATCCATCTGTTTTCCTTTTTGGCTTCTATTTTTTAAAGGGGCCTGTGCATGCCAGAGAGAGCGGCTCACTACTCGACTGAATGTTTACTGTGGTGATGCAGAATGCAGTGGACACTCCCTCTTTGTAATATGGGGCCCATGGATGATTAGAAAACCGTCTGAGGGAGGCAGACAGAAGGAATGGGTTCGAGTGAAGGTGGAAGTGTCACAGGACTAAAGATGGAGGTATAAAGTGGTAGAAGGGACAGCAGTGAAGGGAAAGCAGAGGAAGAGGAAAGAAGAGGAGTATGAGGATTTTATTGTTTCCAGCTGGGACGGGTGTGGTCATCATAGCCCAGAGACCTGCTGTGTTTAGTTCTGCTCTAGGTCCTCCATCACAGATTTTTACCCATCTGCCAAATGACTTCTCCGTCTGTGTTGTTATGATTCTGCATATGGCCCTGCACATGTTCCGCTAATAGTGGTTTAATTGCGTTGTGTGATAATATTCTGGTTAAGATAGGAACATTTTTGGGGGATTTCTGTGCAGATTGTTAGCATCATTTGACCGCAGGACACACATCAGCTGTGGTGGGAATTACACTGGCGCCATTTCCTTCAGAGCAAGTGGAATGTGTGTCTCCAGGCTGTAAATTGGAACTGGACGGTGCACAGACTACCAGCAGTTTGTGACATGTTTTATTGTCTGCTGGGGGTCAGCTGAGGTAGAGTGACAAGGGTGTAACTTTGTCAGCACTTCCAGTCCTGTTAGAACGCTGCTGTCATCAGTGGTGTCAGTGTTATCTAAAAACGAAGAGTGATTTAAAAAAAAAAAAAACACGGTGTTGAGGTAGAAAAAGATGAACTAAACCGTTGTTTCATTGATTTTCCAGAAAATATTAACAAGAAATTCAGATGGGTCAAAGGTCACAGCCCATTCTCACCAGGAAAGTGTATGCATAGTTAGAATGAGACTGGTTGTCATAGTAATCGAGACTTACTTGGATTCTTTGCAATATTCATAAGGTCAAACCGACGTGATCAATCATCTCCAGCTTCATGCTGTGTTTGTGTCTAGGATTTGTTCTGGGCTTTACAGTGTGTAATCGGCATGACTGCAAAAGGTGTTTATAAATGTATCTTTAATGCTCTTATTCTTATATATTCACAGACAGAATATGTTGGTTGAAGGTGGCCTAGCTTTGTGATAGACGGTGTCATGTGCTGCCAAAGAGGCTTTTGGTTTTTATAGTCCTCACACTCGTGTGTTATTGTGTATTCTACTGGTCATACGTGAGGATGTGTTAGCTGGTTAAGGCCAACATTGTCCATTTTCCCAGACAGTGCTGTCTTGCAATATTCTTTCATCCAAAACACAAAAAATTGCCACAAATGTGGCATGCATAATTTCTCATGAAGTTGCACTACACCTGAATATAATGACAATTCCATCTCCTCCACAATACTCCACAAAGACTTCATAAGTGTGGGAAATAATTTGATTTTACAGGTCGGTTTCTGGCAAACACCTGCAGTATATCAATACTTTGTTCAGTTGTATTGAAGCATTCCTACCTGCTCCACATTTCTGCGTACAAATAGGATTGGAAAAAAACTAAGACATCCAGTTACGGGAAGAAAACAGGCAGCCAGATGGACTGTGAAAAAGGCTCCATTAGGGAAAACATGGCTTGAATTGGCTTATATTAGGCAAACTGAATTATACAGCATGGATTCAATTACATAACACTGCACTTAAAGCAGTTGCTTTTGTGATCATGTTGATGGATTGAGAGTGACAAAGGGAAGCGGGGCGGTCAGTTGTGTTTCTCGGCGCAGGGTTTTAGTTTTGGCGTGTATGAAAGATAATGAAAGTGTCGCTGACAGCCGTGCAGCCACAACGCTTATTAAAACACCGCTCTACAACCAAAGTATTGGGCTCTCACCACACAATCCTCCTCTGGCAGCCTGTTTTGGTCCAGACCTTAGTCGTGTGGTTTTCCCTCCTCTCTCATCGCTTCATTATTCAATTAAACAGTAAAACACATGTTAAGCTTAACATTAACCGCACTGAGGAGCCCCTATTGGGATGAGAGCAGTAAAGATCAACCATGGGTTCTTGTGTTATGCGCCATCAGCAGAGATGAGACTGCCTGGTTGCTATTTGGACCTCTGTTAAATCAAGGTGATGCTGCTCAACGGGTGCAGCCAGTAACTGTGTGTGGGTGTGACTACGGAGAGCCTGGTTGCCAGGTCTGTAGCGGATGAGGAGCAGATGGAAGGAACCATGGATCCAGGGAATAAATTGTAGCATAAGTGGAGGAGACTTTTGGTTTCTACCAGTAGAAGTTGATAGGTATAATAATTCCTAGCTCTCAACCTAAAAGTGCTGTTGTATAGAGGCTAATGGGGTCAAGGGATAGTGGGGCAGAGATGTTCCCATTCCGCCAACATGTAAGTCCCAAGGGAAACATCCATCAACCCTTTCTTCTGAGATTTGATTGATTGCTTACGACGCACACTGATGGAGATGTGATTCAAACACACACAGCATGCACAAGTATCACATACTAGAAATTTAGACACACTTATTCTGGGCCTTTCCCCAGCCTCCACATTCCACTGGCCGTATCTCACTGAAGGCCCCAACTGCTTTTAATCAGCTGGGTCACGAGGCGCACCAGATGGGCCTCAGCGCTGGGTGGGACTGCTGTGGAAGTGGTGGAGGTGGGGGGGGGGCTCTGCTTGTAATAGTCAACATATTTGTGCCCCCTCCTCTCTTCCCTCTCCGCCCTGCATTGCGTCACCCTCCTCAGAGACCGCTGCTGGACAGCATGCGCTACACCACCGGCCCTGCCGTGTATTTCTAAGGCTCCCACATCTACAGCATTTTTACTAGCGAACATTTTCCATCGTCAAGACTGCATGCTTTGAGTGTTTTGAAAGGAGCACTGTGTGCTTTTGGAGAGCATCATCACAGGATGTGCTTTTTACTGTCTGAGGAAAGATGTAGGTGTACATTGCAATTTAGATTTTTTTCCCCCCACAATAGCTGTAATACTGAGTTCATTAAGTACAGAGTGTCTTGATCTTGGGAAACAGGCGCCATAAGACAAAATATGTGCAGAATGCGCCTGGAATCTCTTTAGCCCAGTACGTGTCAACCTAATCAGAGTGGAATAAAACATGTCTTGTGCATGCCTTCAATAGTGCAAAAGAGGATTTTGTAAAGGAAAGGACAGCCAGTCCAGTGGATCAGGAGGCCATGATGGCAGGGGATTATTTGGCAGGTGTAAGATTCTCTAGTAGCAAAACAATACCCAGTGTGTACACAGAAACAGTAATTTTATCCCTTCAGTTGTTTGACTACCACAATAGGTTTTCTTTCATTATGCAGTCTCGTGCTTTGATTTGCTCCATGTTCAGTCTTGCTTTGACAGTGTTTGTGGCTGTTACCTGGATACTGTAGTACTAATCTCACTTTTCCTCCCCCCACCTCACTGTTGAGATCTCATGTTGCAGCTACTGATGTCTCATTCTCAGTGCAGGTCTGTCAGGGTAATACTCGCAGGGACGCACACCCCTGTGTGAAGGTCACAACACATCCGCGCTGCAGGAAATGTCTGGGATAGTCTCATATGGGTTGTTCCTCAAAGCTTACCCCCAGCTGAGTGGTTCCTGTGCTCATACTGAGAGTGTGGTTTAGAGGTCCAAAATGTGCCACCAGGATGCCCTGCTGGCAGGGAGACAAAGGGAAGGATTCAATAACAAGGAATTACTGCCAAATAGCAGGAATTTTTCAGATACTAGTCTTGATTTGTACCTGTTTTGTAGGCTGTGTTCTACGAAAGAATTCAGACAACAAAGTCTGCATAGGGGGGCGGTGCAGGTGGATGACTTGGTCAACAAATGTTGGACTGTTTCATTACTGCTGAAATAATGATGTTGCTTGAATGGAGACTGATGGTATTTGTGGCAGAATCTTCCCACATAGGTGTGCCCATAAAGAGCATTGTCCATGGCCCACTGAGTGCCATGCATCTATATCAGATCAGATCTTGGAGTGACAAGTACCCATGACTACCACAGAGCTGGTTGTGGAAGTAAATGCCACTTGTATCCTTTATCTGAGAAAAGCCAGATGTTTGTGAAACTTAGTGTTTTTTAAACAGTGCAAAAGACGCTTTACTTGTAACATGTGGTTATTATTGTTGCCATGGTGACAAAGGATCCCTAACCTTTATTTAACTAACATGGCAACATAAAGCAAACCTTAACCACAGCATTGCCTCCTTGAATTACCTGCAGCATGCAGTAGATCAGGGCTGGTGACAGACTGCTCCCACTATTCCTGACATGAAGGTGGAACATTTCTGTCAATGAGATTGACTGAGTGAGGTTTGCTTAGTTTAGCAGCTGATCCTGGCTCTCCTAAAAGGATTACAGCAGTTGCACCAATAGCGGTAGACAGGAGGCCTCCTTTGATGGCTGCTGCTACGATTAAGTTGTCTGTGGTTGCCAAGCTGTCCTGCACTCTCTGTGCAATCTCATCCACATACTTGATTGATCTGTGCCAATTTAGTCTGTCATGGTGCTGAAGTAATGAGCTCTGGATTTAGCTAAAGCCCTGCTACGTTGTCTCTGCATATCTTTAAGCTTTCACCTTTCACCACCTACTAGATGTTTAATCATGTCACATATGGTACATTCAAAGACTGTAGGAAAATCCAAAGTCCACCAATTCTGCTAGTGTTGACAGTTTGTTGCTGTGCAAAACATTTTTGTATATTTTATACTTTTAAATCCTGCCAGTGGTGTGTTGTGATTTGAATATGTAACTTTTCTAGCTGAGTTTCCAAGCAGTAGCAGAAACACTACAAATAAAAACTAGGTGTTTGACACTGACACAAACCCTCCCACCTGGTCTGAGTCCGTGCAGAATGACCCACAGTAAAGAGCTTGTTTCAGCTGTTCATGTCTCCATTAAAACCAAGTGTCATGTCTGATGCTCTGCACATGCAGCCTTTGACATTTAACCCCTTACCTGAAACCTAATTCTACTTTACATACCAGTGAAAGCTCAGGGGTGTGTGTGCGTTTTTTTCCACCTCTGATTTCTGCTCTTCTGTTAATTTGTGTAAGCCATGCAGGAGTCCTCTCTGTCCCTCAGTAGAAATCATTCACTCTCTCCGGCAGCAGATTAGAAACAGATTTAATGCTTAATCAGTTGCTCTCACCGCAGTGCTGCCACCATCACTGACTTCTTCTCATACATGAGACACAGAACAACACTCCCTCCCCTCCTCCCAGCTACAAGATCAAGTGGCAGCCAGTCAGTGGTGTTTGCTGGTCGGGGCCATCTGGCCCTCAGTATGAACTCGCAGTGGCACCAGCAGCTCTTTCTGTTTCACCCCTACAGTAAAGTTTACACATGTGATGCTGAGTCATAACCACTGTTGATATATACCACATTAGGGCTGAACGATTTTAAGAATAAATAGAATTGCGTTTTTTTCTGGCAAATATTGCGATTTCGATTTCATCCACGATTTTTTTCAAATCATGTCAAACATGTTTCTGTGTAAATGACTTCAGGTAGCTACTCTGTCACTTCTCAAAAACTATCAGTAGATCTAAAAGTAAACTCTGATAACGTGCACTCAGTATTAGTTTTAATAAACATGAACATTTAAATAACAATTACAGAACAAAATAAAGTTTTATTTCAAATAGGTTAAAAGTAGACTAATGTAGTTCTGTAAAGTATTATTCAACAGTCATTAAACAGACTGAAGTGTGCCTCCTAAGGTTAAACAATAAATACAGTATTAAGATTTAAGTAACTCTTAAAGTTCAATGTGATTTAGAACAAATGATCAAACTTTAATGGGAATCATGTCTAAGGACAAACGGAGCTGCTGCTGTCACCTCTGTCCACCGTTTACTAGAGTCCTCATGGAGCCTCTTCATCAAATGCCTGCGTTATTGTTTTGGTGACGTCATTAGCTGCTGCCTCTGTCTGCATCTGACACACACACACAGGCGAAACGCGCGACACACACACGCGACACAGACACACACACACGACACACACACGCGACACACACACGCGACACACACACACATGCGACACACACACATGCGACACACACACACAGGTGTAGAAGAGCTGCTGACGGCACAACAGCAGCGAACCTGAATATAAGGAGCTGGTAATGTTCAGAGAGGTGGGCGCGTACGTGCTCGTAGCATTTACACGCGGCCCTTCCACTGCGACTCACGTCGCGCACACAGACACAGACACAGGCTTAGCAGACGCGGCAGCGGCAGAAACAGCACCGAACATAAAGGTGGAGTTCGTTTTAGGGACCAGTTCCTCCGTTTTCTTTTCGCTTTCAGCCGTAGCATTTGAAAACAAACTCCACAAAACAAAACAAAACCTGATTCAGTTAGGAGCAGTGCAAAAAAATCGCAGCTTTGACGATCTCAAAATCGCTTCATCTGAGATTGCGATTTTCGGTCTAAAACGATAGATCGTTCAGCCCTATACCACATATGATTGTTTGTATTGTTGGTCAGTTGTGCTTCTGCTGTGAGTCTGTTATTTTGGAGGCTTTATTTATTGAGGAATTTATGTTTACATACCTAGTTGAATTTTTTACAGTTGCTATGAGCTGTGTTCTTTCAAGGGACACAAAATAATGAAGAAATATAAAACTTTGTGTGAAGTGGTTGTAAATATTCAGGATGTTGACACAGCTGATATAATAATGCTCACAAATAAATCCACTATTAATCTGTTTCTAAACTGTTCTGTAGCAGAGTACACTCACACAACAAGGAGGATATTGTGGCTCCTGAAACATGACTATCGAGTTTGTGTCTTGGATGGAAAACTGTTATTATGACATGTCAGAACTGGTTATGATTCTGTGTCATTGCTGATGGTTTTAATTAGGGATGTCCCGATCAGGTTTTTTTGCCCTCGAGTTTGATTTTGAGTATCTGCCGATACCGAGTCCCGAGCCGATACTTTTAAGGTTCTCTACAAAGGCAACCAGCAAGTCACTCATTGCAGTCATTTGTGCAATCCTGCACCTTTGCGCCATATAAATGACACTGCAGTGCCTTTGCCTGTTATTGCAAGCAAAACAGAACAGTGTGATTAACAATTGAAACTATTGATATCAACATTAAATGACATTGCAGGAAGTGATTGTGCTCTTCTCCACCTGTTTTCCTGTACTGTAATTGGATGATGGGCTTATAACTGACTCAGAGTGTGGAGATAACAAAAAATATATGCTGTAAAATGAGGTCAATATTTGCAAATTCCAGGCCATTAAAATGAACACTGTGATGACGCCCACCTCTGGTTGCATCTATAGAATGAGTGTCAGATGTCTTTGGGGTGGGACTTGTCACCATGGTAACCAAAAAGGGAAGAAATAATAGGACATTTTTGTCTAAGTCTACAATCTTTTGTAGGGTATGTTAAAAACAGGTAAGTTTATGATCGACCATGAAGCCGTTTAAAAAAAAAAAAACATCAGGCAAAGTTAATGAGCAAATTAATGTGCAGCATATTAAATGTAAAGATGTAGGCAGAGTTTAGTATGTGCCGCTGACATAAATGAGAGGAGTGAAGAGCAGTTGCTGGAAGGACTGGCGTTTAGTTACTACGTGCTGTTTGCCTTCAAATAACACAGTAGAAGATCAGAGCTGAAGTCCTCCTGTTTTACTGCTGTGTAATGTTTGGCTACCCTTGATGTCAGACATTTACCTGATGTAAACCCAGTTTAGGGCCTGTCTGGGCTGACTGTGAGTACATGTTTTTAGCATTTAAATGCTGAAAATATCACATGGTTTGCAGCTGAGGCAGAGGTCAAACATGACCTCAGGGAAGGAATAAAAATCCTTTGAGGCATTTAGTTATTTAAATAGAAATGTGTGACAGTAGGTTAGAAGAAGTGAAGTGCTGTGTTTAAGGACACTTAAACTGGAGGACATGTTAATAATTAGAATGATTAGATTTGATGTTGTGGGCATTTTATAGTGTAGAAGTTTGGGGTGTGTATGATGGAAAGTTGATTGTAAACCCCATTGCTAGGTGGTTCCTCTAAGGATTGACTCATCAGTTAACTTGAGCTCATTTAGTCCAGATTAAAAAAATACAGACAGACAGGCAGACCAACACAAAAAGCACTGATTCGTCAGCCCTGTGGCTTTGGGGTCTCAGCCCCCCCTCTGGACAAACATGGGAGGAAAACATTCCAGTGAATAATGGCTGAGCTGCTCCACGCTGTGGGGAGAGAGGTGGAGAGCTAAATACTCTTTTCTTCAGCTCATCTGGCCCAGGTTCTTATTACATAACTGGGTTTTGTTGGACAGACTTGGTGAGAGCAGAAAGGAACAGATCTAAGAAAAGCAGGGGCTGTTAAAGCGTGTCTGATGTCAGCCGTTAGACAAGATGCTGCTTGGGTAAACACTCTGACAGCATACTCAGATCCAAGTTTGATATTTGTGTGATGACCTCCTGAGACAGACTTTTCACTCAAGAGGTTGTAAGATGTCGGTCAATAATTCACCAGCACCCGGGTTCTTGTTAAAAACGCAGACAGACATCAAACAGCATCAGCCAGCAAGCTTTTCTCCACCAAATGACGTTAGTGTTCAGCTGAAAGACGACATTCTTCTCTCCTCAGCTAATACAGGACATTACTGTTCGGTCACACCTGCCCCACCTTGTACAAATCCTGCGTCTGTCTCTATATGTCTGGTCACATGAACTCTGTTGAACCCCACCCTCAGCTGCAGTCCTGGCTGATGTCAGTGATGAGAGATGCTGGACTGGACTTATCTGCAGTCCCCTATTTCACCCTGATCTCATTCATGACTCCTTTGTCTTTTGAGGAGTCCAACCCTTAGCGTTCAAGTTTTACATCACATTGCCTTCGTCACATCCTTTACTCATTTTTGCTTGTAAACCCACATCTCCACCCCAATAACATGCACTGACTTGAAGAGACGTCGAACCCCAAAATCAGATCATATCTACCCTTGATGACAGGCTTGTGCTATGGCAGCATGATGGATGTCAATGTTAACGGCATCCTTTAGTCCTGAGAAGGAGACTGTTCATCAGAAGTGGATGCACACTGCCTTCTGCACAATAACACAGCAGGGTGTAGATCTGTACAATATTTCTTATATTCACTACGAGATCTGTTGATTTTTTTGAGCACCTGGATTATAATTTCTGGAAGCTTTTTTGGAACTTCTCAGTGGCATCTAAGAGAGAAGGCAGAAGTGTCTCCAGCTATAGGATATATATATATTTGATTTTGGTATGAACGAGTGAGGAGTGCCGGACATTAAATTCCTAAATGCAGGCATGCTGATCCACAGAATGACTTTACCATAAATCAGATCAAGCTCAAAGGGAATGTAACACTGAAGCAGCTGACATGTAAATACATTTAGATTTCAATAGAAGGGAAACTGTATGATTCCTTCCCAGTAATCTTGTTGTGTTTGTTGTATTTTCTGGCTGAAAAACTGTGGTTTTTGTGGAGACTTTGGTCGCCTTGATGGGATGCAGCATGATGTCACTGGGTGAGTTTCTGGGCGTGGATGTCAACATCTTAATTGATGAAGCCTCTGCAGCTGAAGCCGGAGGTCTGATGAAGTGCAGCAAAGGCGTCCGGAGATCAGAGGACACACCCATTGGCAGAAAAGCGAGGGATGAAAGGAAGTAGAGAAACCAGGAAGGGGAGGAGGAGATACAGCTCAGACCATGTGCACCTAGGGAAAGCACCATGGTGTTTTCCAAGGACAATCATTCCCTTTCTTGGACTCCTCATTCCCTTCTGTCTGTTAGTCTCATTTTCTCTCTCACTGTTCTGCATCACTCTCTCCCTCTCTCTTGCCGGGTCATAATATCAGTGTAATTTACAACTCTTGGTCAGCCCGGGGCTTTGTGTGCATGTGTGTGTGTGTTTTAAAGGGTGTGTCCCTCAGTCATCATCAGTGTTGGCTTCAGTGCAGAGTGTCTCTCTTCATAACCAAGACCAGATCTGTCCCATACCAAATCTGTTGCAGTCCACTGAATGCCTCTGCAGTAACGTAATGACAGATTAAAATATCTTTCATGTATCAGTGTAGAGCTTTTTGTAGTTGCATGCTAACAAAACAAAACTAGAATCCCAGACTGCCAGATCAGTGACAATGTATTTGTTTAGTTGGCAAAACAATACATTTATTAATTACGTTATATATAATCCATATATACAAACATTAAAATTAAACATTGAAAAAAACTTTATCACACAAGATATCTCTCAGCAGTAACAACCATACAAGAGACTAGCTGCTGCTGCTGCACCTAAGGCAAGCAAACACAAGACACTGCCAGACATGGCAGAAGGGTTCATATCAAGATAAATATTTCATATTCCATTACATAGTAAAGCATATTTTTAGTTTGCTAGTGCCTTGTAAATTTTGAATTGCAGGTTTGAATATTTAACTCTTCGACAGGAATAGCTGTGCTGCATGTAAGAGGTGATGTTTGGTGTTTCTGAGTGTTTCATGCAGAGGGTTCGGCGTTTAGCTTATTGTAACTGCTTATGCAGTTTTGCCTTGTTTATAATTACTGACAAATTTATTACCACATTGCAATACCACTGTGATTCTGTCCTATGTCACTTTAAAAAGGCAGGACATATAATAAACAGCTTGTCTTTGCCATTTGTTTAATCAACTTAGCATTGTCTTAGTATGACACATGAGGAAAACGTCTTCTCATCTAGGTCACTGAATAAAAGTTGCTTTTCGAACATAAAGGTCAATGTGGTCAAACAAAAAATTATTTTTTGACATTTTGACAAAGCTTTTCCAGTTTTTAAAGGGGTTAGTGGTAATAAAAAAATTATCCTGAACACTACACAGTATTAGTATATACATAGTATATAGTACCACACATATATGTCTGTATAACTGGGTGCTGCTCTCCTTCCATGTGTGTGTGTCACCCATTACGCCGTAATTATGTATCAGGCAGGTATGTGTGGAATGAGTGGACCCAACCTCAGACTTCTGCTATGGGAATTCCAAGATCAGCTTACATCTCTTATGCTATATGGGCCCGTTATGAAGCACACATTGGCAGTGACACAGCTTCTTAAAGAAGCCTTTCAGATGGATGGAAAGCCTGAGTTTACATTCAGGGTGGACGGGTTGGTCTATACACCTTATTCTTGCATTTAGCAGTTTGATTCACGCCTCAGTGTCTGATTGATGTCTGTGCTAAGTTTCCAGATGTGGGTGGTTTGTGGTGATCTGGATGAATAGTGGTGTCTTGTATTGGGTGAATCCTGCTGAGGCTGTAATGTTTTTTATCCTCCAGTACTTCAGGTATAAAACCAAACTGACTCATAGGTCTTAATGCGTTTGACCTGTTAATATGAGACTGCTGCCACGATTAATCTTTGGTCATTATGGCAACACAGGCTTCTGTTCTAATGTATTTCAGACCAAACCTCAGACTGTTAAGCAAATAGTTGTTACCTTCAGGATCATTAATAGTGTTTGTACTGGAGATGGAACAAGGCAGGTGTGTGTGCACAATGGTACAATATTGTAATTGGCAGTCTAAACATATTGTCGATTTAAACATGTGAAACCCGTGAATGTTTTATGGTTCTAATTAACATTCTGAACGCCAAATCCTTGTGCCGTGTTTGAAGTATAATTGTCAAAATGATACCATTAGTCACAGGCAGAAACTGTTAAATCTCATCACATTGTCTGGTGTTCTGTGGTCCTTGAATGCATTATATATGTATGGTTCTGTGTCAGAAATCTAAGCTTAAAATTGTTGAATTTGATCAGTTGTATTTATGTCTCCAAATAGTCTGTACAAACAAGATTGCATAAAAAAAACAAAAAATTCTGCACTCCTCAGTGCAACTATAAAGCCATGATTGACTAATTTACAACCATCAGTGGTTCACAGGCTTTCTACAGTTGATAATTAAATATCTATAGCATGTGCATTACCAATTTTTTTCACAATTAGTAACACATGTGGGTAGATTGCAGTAAAAAATGAGCCATGGACACTGAAAACGTTAACAGGACTGAAAATTATTATATATGTAATTCCTTCGATTTTCCATTATTTGCAGGCCTGAACTGAACTTGGCAGCAGTTTTGAAGGCAGTTAAGATGATACATGTTGACCCATAGACACTGACCTCAGACCAGGGTTTATGTGACATCACTGTCAACCTGACAGGAGGATAACTATGTCTTTATTAGTGCTTTCTGATGATCTCAAGCTCTTTGTTGCCTCACCTCTCCTGAACCATATGGTTATTCCCTGGGGGAAACAGGGACAGAGGAGGAGAGGTGCAATAATTACACTTTTGTTTTTTTTTTTGTTTTTTTTTAAGAGGTGTTGGCTGGGCTTTCATCAGAAACATATTTGCCTCTTTTCTTGATGTGTGAGAGCAGCTGCTAAGGACTGAATGCACAGGCTGCTGAATGCTTGATTGGCAGAAGCATTTATCTGAAGGTGTCGAGGGACACTGGAGACAATTGTCCAGATCAAGCTGGGCTCCTTCACCAGGGAGCTCACTAATACACCCAACTCATGCAATCCCTCCTCCCTCACCTCCTGGTCTCGGGCTTTTGTCTTCCCCTGTTAGTTTTTGGGTTGGTGTACAGCAGCCTCAGCTCTGTCCTGAAGGAAATCCCCTCTCCTCCTCCTCTCTCCTGGAAGTTTGAAGCTGCCATTCATTTCTTCTCTGCTCACACACAGCACACAGATGGTCTCCATAGCAAACTGTGAATCTTTGTGTTTGCCAGTGGAAGAGAAGCGATGCTCTGACTCATAAATACATTCTGGGCATGACTCACAGGGAGTTAAACTGGTAGCCTCTAGAATTGTTGCGTCATGACTTATGTTTGATTTGGATACTTCTTAAAATGAAGCTGGTGCCAATTTCCCATGCATAAGGAAAAAAAACAGCCTTTGTATATCTTTATTATTAGTGGATTTTAGTCTTTGACATTCATTGCATTCATGCAAATGTTGCTATTGTGTGTATTGACCAAAGTTATGTTGGAGGGTGATTATAGGAACTGCTTTTATATCTTATACCTTCCCTCTTTTTCTACATCCACCTTCTTTCCTTTATTATTCTTCATCTTGTTCTCAGAGATGAAACGACAATTTGCAGTTGTGAACCAACCAGGATGAGATGCTGGCAGCACAGAACTAGTTATCAGTTTATCTTTGCTACATATTTCACTTTCTTTCTCTTTCACCACAACTAGAAGTGAAAGCCTGCCATGTTGCCTGTTTCAGATTTCGTTCACCACTGTAAACAGACTGTTTATAATTGTTCCAGCTCCTCTCACTTTCATTCTTTCCTCCCTGTGAGAAAGTCCGGCTGTACAGTATGTGCACACCCAAACCGCCCTCCCCACCTCCCAGTGTATTGGCAGATGAGAGTGCTATAAAATTGTATTATAAACCCTCTTATGCAGTAACTGACTCAACCACTGCCTCTCACACTCACTTATCTGGGCCAAAAAACAAGATCAGTCTGCTCTAGTATCTGCTTGATCAGCACCAACAGCCTGTTACCTCCCCACTGTTGTCAATCGCGGGTTTATACCCCTCCTAACCCCCCCCTTGAAGAAGTTCTTTATGGGTGTGCAGCAGTGTGGGAGCAGCATAGTAGGAGCAGTCTGTCCCCTGGCCCTCATTAGCCAGTCCTTTGTTACAGTAAGCCATACCTCGCGGATCCCAGATGCAGCATGTCCAGATTAGATCTTACACCCGCCAGGAGTCCTGAAAAGCCTCCTCCGAATCGAGCCTAATCCTCCTGCAAGACTTTCTCTTTTCTTCTGGGTCTCCGCACCACACACAGACACAAAAACACTTGCACATTCACAGCCGCAGATACGTAGGGTCGGTCACACACGAGCACCAATTGGAGACTTCAAAATTACTTATTGTCGTTTTTGGAGCCCTGTCGGTGCCTTGTGTCTTTAATCCCCATCCAGAGATCCTGTCAGCTGCTTACAGACCACAGGCCCTTTTTCCCTTTGTTACACAAATAAGAGCTGCAGATAATCATCTAATAAATCCTAGACTCCAAGATTGAGTGGATTAAAATGAAACAGCGTCATGAAACAACATGGTTTTCATTGTGCCTTGTCCTCCAGAAATGTAAACATCTGAAGAGAGTTTCACAACTGACGGAGCATAAGTTTGGCTGTTAGATTTTGGATTTCAAGAGTTTCTCTGTGGAAAGTGTTCCCGTATTCCTTTAAATGTGAAAGACAGACAAACTGGACACCAGTAGTGTAATTTTATTTTAACCTTGATTTATAAGTTGTCTTAAAAATCCCACACTAGTCCCAGAAAAGCTTGTCCGTTTCTCTATCCTCATCTTTATTTAACCACAGACGCAGTCTCTGAGTTGTCTTTGGCCCAGTTTGTGATGTTGTGTGAAGCCACAGGGCCATTTGCAGAATTATCAGCAGGGGGACTCAAAGCCAAACTGCACTGTGTTGGTGCTGGTCAAAGACGCAACAACAACAACAATCAGCAATCTTTTCGACTTATAGCAGTTTATTTATGCTGCCACCATCCACACCCACCGGTAGAATTTCACACACGCCTGTCATCATGGACGGGCAGTGTTGTCTCATAAAATGTTTCAAAGCACATTCGTAGCTGCTGTTAAAGAGCTGCGTTCTCGTGTGTTTGAACATGGCTGGCATCCCATTAACCTTTTCTCTGTTTTATTTCAAGGCAAAATAAATAAGGATTGGCACAGGTGGACATCCAGTATAATAATAGGACTTCACCTTGATCTCTGGGAAATTGTGTCGGACACTTTGCCTGTTGTGAATTATACTTCAAAAAGTCTACAAAATAATAATACACAACATTTATGTGCTACAAGCAGGACAATATGCTATTCATAGAAAAGTTGCAGCTCAGTGTGGTGGATCTGGTCACTATCTTGACAGTGCTCAATTATGCTAATTCCAAAATGGAAAGCGGTAAATAAGCTGAATGGCCAGATAAGCACATCTGGGCACTTGCTGCCTATCACATCATCTAACCACAGAACGAACATGCCAATGTTTGGAGGTGGAATGGTGGATCTAACTTTGCTTCAGACTTGCACCCAAGAGTCTTGTCCTTGCTAGCGTCATTGCTTTCTTTCAGGCTAACTGCTCTATGATTGTTGTGAACGTCACTTCTGGTTTGTTTTTAGTCATGATTATGTTTAAATTTCCTCACATTTAGGGTTAGGCTTTAGGAAACAGAATTAGGTTGAGTCCACCAGACGATATTGTTGTGGTCTGCTTTGTTGGCATGGTAACGGCATAATATTTCTGTGCGGTGCGTCTAGATTTTTTTGTGATTTCATGGCACCAAATGCTACACCCAGTTAAGAGGAATTCTATTTAAGAGTTTTTTTTCTTCTTCTTTATCATGTGTTTTAGATTTACAGGAATTCAGGAGACATATATGATGTGGTTTGAAACCCTGTAACAGCCTGAAACATATTAGTGGAAGTAAGAAGTATTGTTTGGCTGGAAATTTGACCTCAGATGGTAGTGCTGGTCTGCTCACGTCTCCATGAATACATGACATTTTTCTCATATATGAACTGTATGCAGCCGTTCTTCTGAGACCTGATCCTTGTTTTGGCTTCCACAAGTCAAGTGTCTCAGTTGGCTGTGTTTGGCGACTTCTATTTCTGCTGTCTTTTCCATACAGAATACCACATGCTATATTGAGCTGAGTGAATGTGGTAACAAGATGCTCATAACCGAACGCTGAGAGGGGAACATTCCACGACTGGGTTCCTGATGTTGTTTTCATGGTTGCTGCTGTCCCGGATGGCAAATATTCCTCAGAATCAAAATAGACTGTTATTTAAATTTTCGCCATTTAGCAGACACATCACAAACTACATCGGCTGTTGACTGATATGCATTAGCCTTTGCTGGAAGTGAGGCAACCAGGCAACACAGTGAGAGATCCATTGTCTTAAAGCAGTGTAGTTACAGCATTGAGTCCTCAAGTTTGAGTTGGAGCAGCACAAATGCTCTAGAGAGCCCTTTGGATGAAAATGTGATTAAATATTTAATTGATGTTTTACTCCTGCTCTCTTTTCCAAAGAGATTTACTAAAAGGTATCAGGGCTGAGTTCATCCTCCTCCCAATCGTCTCACTGCTCCTAAAATAAAGGCAGTTGCCACCTCTGCTGAAGGTTTGAATGAGGAATTCCCTTGTGGAAGGTGTGAAGGTTTTTGCAGGTGGGTTGCAGAGGTTAGATTTACATGTTCACCCAGGCTGTAATTGAGAACAAATTGTTCTGAGCAAACAGGCCCAGTATCACTGCCATGCTCAAGGTCATTTTGATTATTATGGGACACACTTTTAAGGGATCAAATGCAGTTAGTAGTTATTGTGCCAGTATCAGATTTCCTCCTTTATTACGCTTAGCTAAATTAGAAATAGTTTTTTTTTTTTCAAAAACGCCATCCTCAGACACATAGGTGAAAGTAGATAATCCTTTGTGACACATAAAACCACAAAATGTGTTTGTGAGGGATTTGTTTTGTCTACATTGCTTCTTATTTATTGTGCTTAAGACGCCACACAGATGTTCTCGATGATTCATGCTACTTCAAGACCTCAAGTCAAGTTAGGTGGAGCAAAGCCTCCATGGAACTTTAAGAAGCGATCCCAATGATAACAATGTGTATGAATGTAAATATCCTATAAATCTAATATTTCCCAACAATGGCTGTGATCAGTTCACAGATTGGTTCACAGAGAGGTCCTTATTCAAACCATATGAAATGAAACAGTGTATAGCTACATTTTCAGTAGTGACACAGGGAGAAATTTGAAACAAGCACTTTGTAACTGAGAGTCTTGAGAAGTGCTATATAAATAAAGGTACCAGTATTATACAAAATTTGTTTTTGTGACTTTATTTCTTGATAATTTTTTACATCGTTGACTTGATAATACATTTATTATCACTTTGCTCTAAGAAAAACATACCGTGTACATATGATTAACAAAAGGGATAGATGTAATCACCTGAGTGTTATTCCTCTCTTTCTGTAATGTACTATAACAGTTTCAAATCCTAACATGGACAGAGCTGCAAATTTGCTTTAACTAGACGCCTTGTGTACATTACATTTGTTGCATTACTCATTCTTACATAACCATGTTTAACCAGAGTTAAATTTGAGTCCCTGTTAAATAAATAAACAACTAAATACATGTGAAATATGCAGGAGTTCCTGTGTGTTTATGCAACTCCTCCTGGTATCCCCTCTGACCACCATGTGTGCCACCCAGGCATTAGTCCTTTGTAGTTGCCAGATGAGCTGCAGGCATGCAGAGGTGGGTGGATTAGTTGTACATTTTTGTGCCTCATACTGTACATTTCACAGGACCCATATGCTTCCTTATCTGCATCAGGCCCACGTCTGCTGTGAAAACAATCCATTATTATTCTTGTCTCAGGTTGTGCTGCTGCTGCTTCCTACTGTAAAAGCTTTTTAAATGTTTTTTGTGAATATTTTCTTTACCTTTGGCTTTGCGCATGCATCTTGTTTTCTCCTTTCATTTGTTCCCATGATTTATTGATTGGCCTCAGCACGTGAGTCTGTTGCGCATGTTGGCAAGCGTGCAGCAACTAAAACTTTAAAGGTTGGCAGCGGAAGAGGAGAGCAAGAGTAGGGAGATGAAGGAGACAGGAAAGGAAGAGAATTCACTTCAGGCCGCCTGGTGTGTGTGAATGTGTGTGTGCATACTTCAGAGAGAGGTTTGTGTGGTGAGTGGGTGGGTGCGTCAGTCAGTCGGCCTGGGCTCTCTGCAGCGCACTCAGCCCCTGTGCTCTCCCCTCGGCTGAGTGGAAACATCATGTGTCTGTGGGACGCTTATAGGTACAGCCTGTTTCTCCGAACTGAGACCAGAAGAGGCAGTCAGTCAGGACAGACCGAGGAAGACCGAGGGAGTGACATGGGCTCAGACAGAAACTCGGACTAGACTTTTAACAGGAAAGGAACATATAAAAGATAAAGAAGACAGCATTTTTGAAGGATAGTGTTCAGCCACCTGGATATTCCATCTGAGACTTGGCTATGCCATGCTGGCCCAGAGGAACGGGCTTCCTTCTGGCTGTAAGCCGGTTCCTCTGAAGGATCATTCCGACCTGTGTGATGTGGATGTGACTGCGGAAGGGTGCTGCTCCCTCTCTCCCTCCCCATCCTCTGGAGGTTGTCCATGGGCTCGGTTAGCTGGTGTGGATGGCTGCTTGTCAGAGCCGTACTGTCTTTGGTTCCAGCTTTTGGCCAGAGCCTACTGGGGTGAAGTGGAACTGGGGCTCACTAGTCCCAATCGCAGCGTTTCCTGGGCTCGGCTTCGAGAAGCCTCCAGGAGGAACTGTGTTCGGTCTCGGGTAAGGATGGGATTGAGATGGAGAGCATCATTGCAGCGAGGAGTCAGATCATGTTTTGAGGAATACCCTGCCTCTGCCTTTGCATGTGTATAAGTGCTATCAGTGTTTGGCAGAGGTGTATAGGTTTACATCGGAAGCATTTGAGATGGGAGGAGAGGTTAGGGGCAGCTACACTTTGTTGTGCTGTCTGAGGAATTTTGTGTGCGTCATCCTGCTCTCCAGCAGTAGGGTAGTCCTGTTTCACTGACCGATATCTTTTGTAATGCGAGTGTGTGTCTGCGTGTGTTTGGGTTAGGTTTCGTTTATTGTTATTGGTCCCTACGGTGGTTTCAGAGTGACACTCTTCTGTCCGCTGTCAGTGGCAGTATTGTTTTTTTGTTCCAGCTGTGCATACGAGGCAGGATCATATTTTTCAGGGTGTCTTCTGAGCTAAAAGTTATTTTTTGTGCAGAGTAGAATGAAGTCAGTCATTGTTCAACATTGAGCCAAACTGGGGAATTAAAGGCATATTTTCCTATGATGAAGTGAATACGGGTGACTAATGTTGAAGCCTGTGGGGAGAGAAGTTTGGAAAGGAAAAAAGTGAAAGCTGTGGAGCTGTGTAAGCTAAGGGTGACTCACAGTTTAAAACAAACAGTTGGGAGAAAAGCTGAGTGCACATTCAAATTTAGTCTCATCTCTTATACAAAAATAAGCAGGAATAGGCATGCAAATGCACCATCCTGCAGGCTATGGCCACATATGGCACACAAACACATCAAACCCTCAGTAGTGGTGATGATGAACAGATTGCATGCATAATTGAGTCATATTTATTCAGTAATTGTGTGAGCTTGTGTTGAGCAGATTTAGAGTATTCTAAAATCCGATGGACACTACGACTGCTGCTTCTATTGCTGTATAATTCAGTATGTTACATATAGAGATAGCTGAAACGTGTGTGTGCACCTGAGCCACGGTGCATTTAGGCCAAATGGCTTAGCTATTACATAATATGACATTAAATTTTAAGCATGAAATCAAAACAAACAGCTGAGTTGCACTGCGTCAGCCCTTCTCCCTCATCTCCACTTTCCTCTCTCAGTTACATTATGGACTGTGGCTGACTTCCAGCTCCACACCGCTGGGTATTGGTGGTGATTTCACCAGTCATACCATTAAGCCCACACCCATCCCACTCTGGAGGCTTCTACATCTGCTGCTCCCAGACAGGCAGAGGAGCAGTGTGGAAAGAGAAGCCAGAGGGGTGGTGGTGGAGGGGAATGTCTTTGTTTTGGATCCATAGCTAAGATGTGTTTTGGTAGGAGAAGAGCCTGTGGAGAGATCTGGGTTGAGGCTGACACTCTTGGCTGGCTCTTGTAGCCTGGAGTCAGTATGGTAGTGTTAGCAGTAACCGCTAACGCGCGCCCTGTGGAGCATTGGATTAGGCTGCTCAGCTCTGTCATTACTCTGATGATGGATGTGACAGGCATCTCACAGCACATACAGCTCACAGCAGCCAGGGTGATGTGGACATACAGAGTCACTGTGAGGAAGAGTAAAATATGAAATCTGAGTTGTAAAGGTTTTGGTTTGTAGATTTCCCAAAATCAGGGATGTTGATTTTAGTGGTTCTGTCCAATTAGCATTCAAGTGGAACTACTGTCTGTGGCAGCTCATGTAAAGTGGCCTTTCCCTTAATAATGCATAACAATAATATACCGTAAGTGACAAAATCACCTATGTAAAGGTGTAAAAGCAAAGTACTAGAGGGTCCAAAACCATTTTTGTACCAGGCTTTAAATATGTTTATTTCTGCTATGCTAAATGACTTACTTTGGTGACAGCCTCTAGTGGCAGCTGGAGGAACTGCATATTTTGATCTTTTATCCCTGAGAGATTTTTGTTGACTTAAATGAAAAGAAACAATCAAACAGGTTGCTTTTGGTTGCCTGGCTTACCTCTTCTTTAGCTGATTTTTTAGATTGATTACGTCTCTGAGTAATCAGCTTGTTTTTGACCACCTGTCTCCTATTATATTCTGACTGTGATTCTCTGTATCATCAGCCCAGGCAGGTGTTATTTCAGAGTGCATAAACATCTTTTTGTCACAGAACATTTAAAAATCAGCACTTCCCAGCTGCTTGTTGGACACGTTGTTGTGTTATGCAGGCATAAATGTAACATTATGTAAGATGAGAGCTGCCAGTGTTTAAGGGTTGTTTTTATCCTGCATTAGTCACAGCAGGAATGTAGACGATAAGTCTGTCATCATGCAAACACGCCAAATAGCCCTGCATAGCCCTGCATAGCCCTGCATAGCCCCAAATGTGCAATAACTAAGGCCACATGCACGTCTGCATGAAGCTTGGGGTGAAGCCAAATGTGGCTTAAATGACAATCCTGATTATTTTGACAGATATTTTGTTCTGTTCTCCACAACTTGGGAAGAAATCTATTCGACTGTATTGTACTGTCATAGTACCATACGTCATCGGTAGAAAGCACTCTCTTCATTTGCAGGGAAGATATATGCTGGAGAAACACACCATAAAAAGTGTGAAACTGATGTCTTAATCAACAGCTTCTAGAGAGGTGTTATATCTCTAGCTGTTCATAGATGCAGAGGAGTTTTCTGAATCTGTTGCTAGCATTAAAAGTCAGACGCTCTGTAAAGCTAACTTTATGTCACATAAAATCCAAAAAATGAAAATTATTTAGGAGAATAATTCCATGATGCACTTTAGATGTGTTTGTGGGTTTTATTTTGAAATGAAGATGATGTGTTTGAAACATCCACAGTGATAGTATCAGCCTACCATCACTGTGTTTTTAAAGCAATATTATTAAAAACAACACTAACACTGAAGCCCATTGTTTATACTCTGGTCCTCCTCCTGAAAGCATGAAACAACATCTTGTTCATCATTGTGTTATTCGTCTTCTCTATGATGAAAGGGTGGGAAATATTGTGGTTCTAATGAATCTGATGAATGGTATCTGATGAATAAGCTGTGAGAGAGTGGGCCCAAACCTGGGGTCAGAATCTGCCCTGTGGGATTCCAATAGACATTTTCAGGGTGACTATGATATGAGGGAAAATATTTCTGTTACATTATGTTTATTTTTTCTGTCTGCTTTGTGAATTCACTTGATAAACATGGCAAGGAAACAAGTAAAGTGTGAAAATTATTATTCTAGTAACACGTTTTGATCAGTGTTATAACCAAGATTTAAAAAATGAGGCTACTAAATTCATAGCATATTTTTGTGAAGGCTTTTCGTCACTGCCCTGACAGGCTTTATTATTCGTAGTATTGATGAAGCCACTCAGGGGATCTTCAAAAAGATTATGCTAGGAGTCCACTCGCCTTTATTTCAAACTCTTTATTACAACATGTCTTCACAGACATACGTTTTGGAGATTAATACTAGATTGCTTGTCTTCTTTTCAGGCTAAGCAGAAGGATGGACACGATCAGAGTGAGGTGTCGGCCACGGCTTCTCCTGGGGTGGAAGAGGAGCCTTTCTCTTGGCCTGGGCCCAAAACACTTCACCTCCGCCGAACCTCCCAGGGCTTTGGCTTCACGCTGCGGCACTTCATCGTCTACCCACCTGAGTCTGCCGTCCACAACTCACTGAAGGTAACACCCAACACATTTTTAGACTTGTATGGAAGACCTTTCCATTTATGCCTTTCTTTTTAAGTGTTGTCTGTCTCCAAATATTTCAGTTTGTTTTTCCTTTGTTGCTGCTTGTCCTCTAACTCTGAGGCCCAGAGATTATAATTAGTGTTCAGTGGTCCAGATTGTACTCATAAAGTGTGGCTCTGTTTAGCTCTCTAGTGACCACATTGATTAGAAATCATAAATTCTGTGGGGTACAAGAGAAGAAAACATAATTAGATTTATGGTTTTCAGCTGCTGGACATGGTTATAAAACAAACAGTATGTATGTACTGTAAAAATGTTTCAGTATAATACTTTCACAGGTTTGAAATGACTGTGCTAATACAAGTACACATATCTATGAGGCTGTGATGTTTTGTGAGTTACGCCTGTCATAAGGTGATCCAAAAATCTATTGTCTATACTTATCCATCTTTTGTGTTTCATTGTATTGATTGAGTGAAAATGATGATATACTCCATGAGCCATGAATCCATGTTTGCTACATTCTCTGCAGTAATTTGGTTTCTGGACATAGTTGGCATGAAATTTCTACAACAAACTGTGATAACCAGGTTATAATTTTTGGAAAGAGTCATTGAAAGAGTGCCATTTTGTTCCATTATATTGGAGAGAAGATACAAGTTTCCAAATCTATACCAAAACACGTTTTATACCAAAACAATATACATTAGTAAATAACAGCTCAGGCCACAAAAAATATGACTATTTAATTCTGCTCTGAACTTTCCCTTTAACGTGTTTCCCAACAGTAGTATTCAGAAGCCTTTTAATGTTTTCTTTTGTAGCATTACAATGTCTGGTACACATTAAAACTGTAATGTTAATATGCCCAGGGGCTTCTGACTTGTATCATCCCACCTGGGAACCATGCCAGCCATCCTCTGGATAACATCAGCACCAAGCTACCCTTTGCTGTTAATCCTGACGTTACAGTGCTTCCGGCTCCTAATGGGCACAGACTAACACAAGCTAAAGGGCTTTGGGTGCACACAACTGGGCCCTTTTAATGGGAAAATACGCTTGTGTTTTGAGTCAGCTTTTTCTAAGCTTATCGTGGCCTCCCTCCTATTAGTTTTTGTAAGTGATAATTCAGGATAAGTTGGGTTTACGTTTCTCTGAAGTGTATTTTGACAACCTCTTCTGTTTGCACAGAAGGATTTCCTACAAAGTTAGCATAGCACATTCTGTTTATAGCCTTTGGCTTCGGACCTGCATGTTGAAAGAGAAGCTGTGGCATGACAGTTGGGATTTTCAGACATTTGTGTAACCAAAGAGATACACGGTTTCTCCCAGAGGTCTTCTTGGGTATCACAGTGTTGTTTTTGGTCACTTTTAAGTCCAGTCACAGCCATGTTTGTTCTTCTGTGATCTAGCTGCAACTCCTTCATGAGATATGATGGCTTTACTGTAGAAGCGTTATTGGAAAGACTGATGCGTGATTTGGTTTTTAAGAGTTACACAACGGAAACGAGCTGTGATTCTGAAAAATATTCAGGCTGAAACCTTAAAGTTCAGTAAGGTCACACATGCCGTAAAGCTCCGTGGTTATGTAATCTCAAGGATAGAGTTAAAAAAAATCCTTGTACATTCATCATCACTTCTCGTAATTACTTTGAGGGTCTTGGATTGGAACTCTTGACTAATCGCAGTTTGAGGATATTGGGGTTAGCTTGAAGAGGGTAAGACAGTCTTAAGGAAAGCCTTGGGAGCGCAGGGAGTCTTAGAGGATACATGGAGAACATATGTGACATTTAGTGGAGGTGGATTAAAGTGTGTGGAGTTTAACTGTGGCTCAGTGGGAAATTAAGGTTTTACGTGTTAAGGAAATAGAAAAATCACAAACACGGCTATGAAGTGGCTTTTTACTCTAAAATTACACAGGGGCTGTTTTAATAATCAGAAACTCTGCTCTGTTCCTCTGGATCGTCTGAATTAATTCTGATTAATCTGTTAATTACTCTTTTGAGGATTAGTCTATTTAAAGGGTTTGTTTTCCTTTTTTGATGGATGATGTCACAGCCATCAGTCATATTAATGAAAAACTGGACCATCAGGTGCAAAGGAAGGTTGATTTCTCTCATTGCAGTACTGTCTGCATACGGCAAAGTATACTAATATACCTCCAGATATTAGTCCACAGCAGCGATGATGCCATTATCAGTTATATTTGCAACCACTAAGCCTGTCTTCATCATGAGGAGGATGTGGTAGTTTGAAGGTATCAGATCTGCTCAGTAGGTTGGCTGTGTGAGTTCAAAGTTTAATGGTCATTTTCTCCGAATCATTTAGATTGTTAACTGCATGTAATGTGAGTTGCATAACTTACAGTGGTGTGAAGTGTTTGCCCCCTTCAGGATTTCTTTTTTGATAAACCACAAATGTTTTTTAAGGGAAAACCAGGTCCTTTTAACATTTGAGAGGCCTGAATCAACAAATATTTGTCATTTCTCTTGATAAATTGCAAAAATGAACAAATAAATGTGTATTTTCTTGAACCAGATAATTAATTTGGTAATCGTTGCAGTTCTAGAAACTTGTAAATATAGCATTTGTAATTACGAAGAAAGATATATTTACATTGACTCATAGGCAATTGAGCTGGAAAAAAAAATTGACATTTTTTTTTAATTTATTTTCTCTTTTTTTCTTTCTCCCAGGATGAAGAGAACGGCAGCCGAGGTAAGTCGAGAAACACTTTTCTTTGTTGAACTGCAGCATTAGAGATGTAATTTGTAATCCTGGAGCTCAGGTGTTCATTGAGAAAAGCACAGAAACCATTTACCCTCAGCTCTTCTGCACTGAAAGACAATCAAATTAGGATTGACAGCCAATTACACTAATGTATTCTCGCCAGTTTTGTAGATAGAAATAAATGCATTTTGATGGTGCTTTGTGTCTGGGCTTGAGCATCTCATTAAAACCTTTAAACAGGTGATTTTTTATTTCTGCACACAGTAAGGCAGTCAGGCTGTATTGTGTTGCAGTCGGGGCTGCCTATGCTGTTAGTTTGGCAAGACCTCAGCATTCCTCAGAGCATCCGGCTTGTCATTCCAGATCCTCAGTATTCTGCTCACGTCTGCAACCCAGCATGAATGCAGGAGAAGCGCTCCTCTTTAGGAGCCTTCTTAAACAGCCCTGCACCACATCCCATGTCTGTAAATATAGACACACAAAGATCATGGGCATAGGCTCCTTCAAATATGCCCACACACACAAAACATGTTTATGTAACCTTGTGTATTGCTCTTGAAAATAGAGAAGATAGCCATCATTAGCTGTTTGTTCGACTTGTAATGGCCCCAAAGTCCTTCCAGGTGTGGTTTCAGTGAATCATTATGGCCTGAGTGTACAGGAGAGGTAGAAAATCCAGGGCTAAAGCTGAGTGAGTGCAGTGCTTTGTGATGAATCTGACTCTTTAATGCCACTCAGTGGGAAATTGAGAGATTCCCGTAAGTGTCCCTCATCATCCTCTCCTGGCCTGTGGTGTCACATTCCTCTCACAATCCCCCCCATTTGAATCTCTTCGTGTCTTAGTCATCTCAAAACATTTAACACATACAAGACGCTGCTCTGTGGATAGTGGAAACCCTTTAGGGAGTAAATGTAAAGCCCTTACATTCTTACATGGCAGTATTACACATTTTTCTGATCTTGGATTCCTCTGTGTGTTACCTGAAAGCCGGGTTTGTGTGTCCTACGTGGTAAAAGCATGAGAACCATTCATTTCAAAGCTCAATAGATGGAGAGTAATGATCCTCCCCTGGAGAGCCTCCCCCTTGCCCTCTCCTTTCCACCCCCCTGCTGCCACAGGAAGTCGCTTGGCTCTGCTCCAGCCTCTTATAAATCCTTCTTTGCCTCTCAGCGGGAGGTGAGACCCCACCACGGTGGTGATGCTGACAGGTAGCAGGATGTCACTGATTTCTGGAATTTCCCTCAAAGGAATAATATCTTAAAATAGAAATACAAACCAAATGGTAACATGTTGAGGTAAATTAAGCCTTTGTGTAATCTAAACCATAGCTATAAGTTTTCTTATGAGCAAATAAATATGTACACCACTAATTTCAAACTTTCCTTTAAGGCATTTTTCTCCAGTGTTTTTCCAATTTTCAAGTTTTGACCTGTTCAGAGCTTCACATTTGCACATAAATAAGAGAATTACAACTGTCTCCTGCTGATTGGATACTGCATCTCAGGTGGTGAAACACATTAGCATAATTAATCATACAGCTAGTTATTTCTGTGGCTTGCTTTGGACAAAAGCCCCTAAATTAAATGCATAGGCTGCCTTTCACACACATGTTTATAACTGCATGCTAACAAGACGGAGTAGCAGCTATACATTTTAAATATTGTACATGACAAGAGATGGAAACAGCAAATACCTTTGATAAATTATCCAGAGACCAAACTCAACCACCATAGCCTTATTTTATTATTATTTTGTATTGTTATTGTTGCCATGTGACAACTGTCGACATGCCTGCTCACAAACAACACGCTCTGAAACACTCATGACTTCATTGACGACCATGTCAATACAAACGCACAGACACACACAAACGCAGACTGGTAATACATTCCATGTGCTTAGTTATTGTAATGTTGTAAAAAAAAGTTTCATTCTGCATGAATCAGGCCTGTGGAGCTCACTGCAGCCTCCCCAGCACGCTGCACTGCAGTTTGTTTGCTTGCCTCCGGGCCTGTGTGTGTGTGTGTGAGTGATGAGGCTGTTGGTGTTTGGAGAGCAGGAGGAGGGGTTGGGCTGACCGCATGTTGACTAGCTGGGTGTTGCCGCTGGAAACACTTCAAACCTCCAAAAACACATACACTTATGTACACACACAGATAAACATAAACATGGATGTATGGCACATAGGTGCATGACAACAAGTAACAACAGGGGTGCTGCTGATGTTGTGCGTCTCAAATATGAATGTGTTTATTTCCTTTTCACAGCAGTTGTGTGCATACCAAGCAGGCTGTCATCCGAAATGACACCTCTCCTTTCCCGCACACTTCTTCTCCTCTGCTGTGTATTTTAGCAAAGTTGTCGAAGGGTAAAATCCGAATGGGCCATTTTGTGCGATGTTTATGAAACCGCACAGAAAGAGAAGCAACATAAAAATGCCTCCATCTGTTCAAATATTTGTTTTTCGTTCAACGTGAAACTCTTTTCTCTGCAGAGGCCAGCGTTTATTTCCTATTCCAGTTTGTTCCCATAGAGTCTGCAGAGGGAGTGAAATGCAGCACAAGCAAACAGAATTCCCCTGTATTCTCCAGTGGGCTTTTTATTGCCCCACCTTTTTTAACAAAGCTGTGTCCAAAGTTTTGTCTTTTCTCTCTGTGCTTCTCACATGGCCTCTACTGCTTTTGCCCTCTCTTCAATTTTTTTTTCTTTTCTTGTAAATGTAGACTCATTTTATTGAGATGTTTTTCTCCCATTTCTCCAAGTAGAGCTATTAATGGCCTTTTGGAGACTCAGTCCACATGCATGCACGAGTAAATAAACAAGTTCATCCAGGTTTCACTTTTTTGGGGACATTTCCAGCCACAGCGAGACTGTTACTGTCAAGCATTTTGCACCACAGCTGTGTAGTAAGATTTTCACTTTTAAAAATCATCCTTTTCCCTTGAGAACTATGTTTTATTTGTTTGACTCAACCTCCACCCTGTGAAATAAAATGTGCAGTTCTCGAAATGATCACTTGAGAACTGATCCAAAATCAAACTAATCCTATAGATTATATATATATTTTGAGATTATATATATGGACACTGTGACATCACTCAGTGGTTTCCCTAAAAGTGGTTTTGAGGCTCAGTGTGGGTGGTTACAACCCTCACAAACTTTGCAGCTTCTCACTCTGACAAGAGTTGCTGGACTCAGGTGCTGCCATGATGGTTGTGTTGGCTGGAGTCACTACACTAACCTCTAAAAACACTTCTGGAAACCTGAAAGATTCCTCCATATTTATTTACATCCTCTGGACTTGTTTTTGTAGCTAGCCTCAAGTGGCCAAATGAGGAACTGCAGCACAGATAGTGTGCTTGCTGGACTTCACCATTACTTACACTTTAGCATTTCCATTACAGTTTTAGGAAGGCCACACAAGAAACCCTCCACACTGTACTGGTCTGCTGCTGCTCTACTACTTAGAAATGTGATTGTTTTTAGGCTGCAATTGGACAATCACTGTTCAAGGGAGGGGTTTAGCCCATTTTGACATTTTCCTAGAAATAGGAGGCCGTGTTTAATTCCAGAATCACCCGATCTGTCTCCAGATGTTTGTCACTTGTTCCCTCACTTGAACTTAAACTCCCTCTGCGGATAGTTTGGCTTGTTTTACAGAGGGGAAACAAAACATTGAATCAAGTTTTTTTTTTAGCCATGTGTGAGTAATGTCAGCACATATCCTCGTTCCCCTGGGTGGTTTGTGGTATTTGTAATTCTTAGAAAAAAGGTGATGGAAAGGCCTCCACTACCTTCCTGCCCTAGTGGGAAAAACACCAGGCGTGAATATGTGTGTGTGTGTTTCTGTTGTGATGAGTGGATGCGTGGACAGATGTGGTAGTACCGTTAGGCATGTGTTTCTGTGTCGGCATGTCTCTCCAAGGTTAGAAATGTGGAAGTGTGGGAAATGACTGATTTCCATGCAGGAATTTAGCCCTGATGGATAATACACACACATATTTAGTTACACTGTGTTATGTGCTGTACTGCTTGTGTTGATGATATCATTTCACAGATGCTCAGTATTGGTCATGTTTGATATGGCCTCTAGTAAGTCACAAGACGTTTGGTCTTTTACCATTTTTCTATTTTTTAACCAATAGAGTTTGTGTACATAGTCATCATAACATCGCTCAATAGGGACTTCAATTGACCTTGTAGTAACAGGCAGTCATAAATACATACAATTGGCTGAACACGCTGTAATGTCATCTCTAAGTGTCCTGCAGAGTGTCATCTTTAATCATTCCACCTAAATCACTGTGAATTCAAATATGGGCAAAGCAATATCATGAAAATGAAAATTACAGACGTGAGTCACATGAAGGCAACAAAGCAAGCTTTTTAAAAACGAAGTATGTTGCTGAGGTCAAAAAACTTTCAACATGAGGTTAACACTGAATTTCAGCTAGTCGGGGTATGACTTTGTATCCTTTCGGAGGAGTTGGAGCAGGTGAGACTACGCTCATGACCCAACTCTGGATTGAGTGGAAGAAAACGGATGGATGGAATGTAATATGAAAGATCGTGCCAAACATTGTCTCTTTTTTTCTTTTTAGTTGTGAAAAGATGTCACAAACACAGTTTACACACTCCTGCACAGCCAGGACTGTTTACAACATGCAGTGATGTGCTCGAAACGAGGCTACAGTCAGTTCGTGTGGATGTGGGTTTGTTGAGTATTTCAGAGAGGTCAGGACTCTCATACACAGGTGTTTAGGCTTTCAGAGTGGGGTTGTGTTTGGAGCTGGTTCTATGAACTGGGCACAGTGTTTCTTTATGAGAATGGAAGACAGAATTTCTTTCATGATGGTTCATCTTCTCTCTACTTGACAGTAAAACTTGCTGTGCTTTTGGAGGAAGCCATGCTTTTTGGATTTATGTGAAGTTTACTTGTGCTTTGACCTTCCCACACTATGAGGGGACCTCCTTGAGTCTGGATTATTCATATTTCTCTGCTGGAGGAGACCTGCCTGAGATAGCCATCTTAGTGTTTGAAGTGCTCAACACATCTGCAGAAGCTTTTGTATGTTTTGCATAAAATGTGGTGGTTTTGTAAACGTGAACGTGACACACGCAATAAAGAGCAGTGAGCAGGATAGAGAGGTATTACCAGGGTTAATGCAGTGAACGGGCAGCAGGCCCAGCCCTCTGTAGAATAACATTATCTAACCCAAAACAACGGGAGAGCTGGCCCACACAACCAGGCCCAGCTGTGCAGCCAGGGAGCACAGCCAAGCCGGAGTGCAGCGCTGATACTAAGGCACGCCAGTAAAGGCCTTTAACTGCAAATGGCTAGATTGGAGCTGAAATATGACCGGGACAAAACAGATTACTTTTGGCTTCACATGCAGCTGTTTGTTTATTTAACAGGGACCACACAGATGAAGTCTTATATATGTGTAAACAACGCAACAAAGGCATCTGTCTGAAGCTAATTTGAAGCCTCCATGAGCCATTTAAATCTGCACGCTGTGAACAAATAAGCTGATAAAACAGAAAGAGGATAAAACAACAGTACAGATAAAACGCATTGTGTCCATGCATGTATATTTATTTCTTCTGTTAGTACAATGTTGAAAGTGCAGTTACTAAAAAGCAGAGAGCCTCATGGAAAGCACTCACTAAGTAATGGCTAATTATTGGTATAGCTGTTGTATGTCCTTTACATCAGGTCTCAACAGTGACTAACTAAACGATGTCTGAATGCTGCTTCAGAGAAGGATAAAATACAATAAAATAATAGTTTATATGCATTTTACTACATTGATAATTCCATACATAATGTGCCATCAATGGTATTTTGTAAAATTAAAACCTTACTTATATTTAATTTTTCATCAGGTTCTGCTTTTTGCATACACCTGCTGACTACGATCTTAAAGGATGAAGTGGAAACTCTTACAGACATGTTAAGCATTTTCCTCAAGTACCACCCAGGAGCCGCTGCAGTTATTCAACTCTGATTCTGTTTTGGAACAGTTGAAGTCATTTTGATGTATTTCATTAATCCATGTGGTAGTTTATGCTCTGCTAAGACAGTTGGGAGCATTCAAAATATCCAAAGCTTTAAATTTCCACGTTTAATTCTGTTCATCCAGCTGCAGGGCACGGAAACTTCCAGAATCCAATTTGTGCTGCAGAGCTGAAGCTCAGTTAGATTGGCTCGGGATCGGGAATCCAACTAGTAGGCACACGTTAAGAGATGACAGGAGGGGACGCACATTTGTTGACATCTGCATCAACAGGGTGGGTCTCTTATGTCCTCAAACTGTGCCCTTATCTTTACAGCTTAATGCATCAGTGCATGTTTACATCATGGCATGGAACCACACTGTAGCAGGTTTTGTGATTAGATCATAACCAGCATGACATGGAGAGTAAACACAACAATTCCACACTGTACCTGTGAGATGACATTTCACAGCCTCTGCTGCCTTCTGCTGGATCAGAAACAATCCTACAGGTATTGGATGTAATGTTGACTTCAGAGTCAGTACATGTTTGGAGGCACAGACCCTTTGGACCCAGTTTGAAGGATTGTTTGTAAAATGACAGCTGTGGTGACGATTACTTTGTTTGTCAGACATCTTTTACTTTGTCCTTTTACACAATGACACATTTTTATGTTTTTAAGTTAAAGGCCAATCTGCATCACACTGGGTCCCTTGACAAAGAGCTGTTTTGTCCATTTGCTTCAAGGATTCTTGCAGAACATTTGCTCAGTGACCAGCAAAAATGTATGATAGTTAGCCAACTAGTTCCCCAATGTTTTCCCCAGTGATTTTTGAAACAAAAATGTTCTTGCAGATATTTGTTTCCACATGAAACACAGTGTCAAAGGCTGTTGGAACAATGGGCTAATCATGTTGTGAAACACTGTAGTGTATCATACGTTGTACAACTGTTGGACTGTACACAACCATTGCCTCTGTGTTGGATCTCAGTGTACATAAAAAACAAACACCAGAAGGTGTTCAATGTTCCTGACAACCTCCTTTATTTTGTAGCAGTTGAATGAAATCTGTATTGATGTTTTTTTTCTCCTTGAATGAAACATAATGTGTATGTGTTCAACCACAACCCATTCATAAAAAGATCATCTTATCACAACAGAAGGCTCATTTCTGCAGCGCTCTGCCAGACATCGCATGTCATAAGTCTTCTGCAGGAACACTTTCAGCCACAAGAGGGAGGTACTTGTGTACTTGTTATGTTGACTTGAAAGGAAGAGGACACATATGGTGCCTCTCCCACAGTACTTTAGGCCCTTGCTGGAATCATTTGCATGTTTCCTCTCGGCAGGAATTCTACAATATATGTATGTACACTGGCAATAGTCGTGCTTTTACGACAACTTCATATAATGTTACAGGTTCGGATCCTAGATCAACTCAAAGAAACTTTTCTCACCTTTGAAGTTGCTCTTCAGCAACAAACTGAACCCACATCTGCTCCAGTCCAGCTGTTCGGGCCTCTGCAGAATACTGAATGTCTAACTAACCTCTGACTAGTAAATATATGAATCTGCTGTGTGAACTCAGAGCAAGACGCTCATGAAAAGAGCATGTGTACTTAGTCAGTGTTCCCTGAGGAAAGAACAGTGGGATGCTCTGATGTTGCACTTCCTCCAAGCCTGTGGGCTTGAAAAGGCAGCTGAGGCCAGCTGAGATTGTGGCTTATGGCTCAGAGAAAAGACGATTTCGCTTTTAATCACACGCCACTCATCTCTTTTTTTATCACACATGCACATATAACTACACTTTCTTAAAAGACATTTAAAACATTTAAATACATTACCAATCTGAAAAACACATCTCATGTCTCACATTAGCTGTGCTGTAGTACCTTGCTTCAGTGTGCATGGCGTGCCGGCTGTTCCTCTGCCACATGAAACCAACCTCCCCTGTGGCTAATTTGCACGCAGCCATGTCAGCATACTGTGACCTCTTCTTGCTGTTTTCAGTACATGGAAGGATGTCGCAGCATCTGATGCACAGTGCTGACAGCAAACAGTGGTCCATGAATTGTGTCTAGCATAATTATTCATACAGATATCTCCATTTCTGCATTCAAACAACTCATCTTGCTCATCTGTCTTTCAATATTACCAGGACAGAGAGAATTCATGTCTTCATTAGGTCTGATTAGAAGCAATATTGGTCATTGATCAGTCTTTAGGCTCATGGTTTTGGGCTAATAAACATCTGGAAATTGTGAAACAGATTATGGCGATCAAACAACATGAAAAACTACAAAAAATGCGGCTGCTGTAACCATTTCTAAATAAGTAAAAGTATATATTTTTGTTTAATTATTTTTCCCTGGTATTGGCTGATGTAGGAAATTGCTATTTAGCTGTAATATTTTCCCACATCTTTCTGTACAGTTTTTCCTACTTGTGCTCTTTTTCACTGTGTGACCAATCTCTCTCTCTCTCTCTCTCTCTCTCGTTGCCAGGGCGACAGAGGAACCGCCTGGAGCCAATGGACACCATTTTTGTCAAGCAAGTGAAGGAGGGAGGCCCTGCCCATGGAGCTGGACTCTGTACAGGTACACAAGCACACACACACATGCTCACGCTCACACACAGTCTCTCTGAGGACTGTTTCGCTCCTTGTGATAACCGGCAGATCCTATGATTAACTCTTGACTGTCTCACGTTTGACCTCAAAGTGCTGCTTGATGCGAAGATTTCTTCATGTCTGTATTGTAGGTAACTCCGCTTCCTTGCAAAGTGCCAGGCAAAACAAAGTTACTAAATAACAGATGGCTCCTTTGTGGGAGGTTGAACAAAGTGTAATATGCATGCTGTTATTCCAGCATTTCCTTCAGTCTGTTTGTCTCCCACTTTCTAATTTTAAGCAAGGATAAAAATACTTAAACAAACTCCACTTTGGTGAAAAAACGAACCGGCTCCTTCCAGTTTCCCTGAAGTAAATGCGACAGATGAAGCTCTGTACTGTCAGCATTATTGCCAGGTTAGCAGTCTGTGTTACAGGAAATGTTAAGTGGTCTGGACAAGCCCTCTAAGCTGCCTGCTTTTATCTGTTCGCTCTTCTCCTGGGACAGCCGAGCACCGTGTTTTCCCACAATTATCTGGTTTCTCCCCTAAACTCACCTCGCCTCTCTTTTCCTGTAAGATGGCCATCTTCAGAAAACTTGAATGGAGATGGATCCTAACATGGGGTCCGTCAAATAAACATGTGTTAGTATTCTCCTTTCATCTAAACAGATGTGTGTTTGTGCTGGAAGGAGCTGCTGCAGAGCGGTTTCTTTGGTCAATAATCATATTGACTGGATTTCAGATCATTTTTCTGAGCAGAGAAACACACATGCTGCCCTGTGCGGTTGAATTTACTGTCCTTTTTCTGTCCAGGGGATCGGATAGTGAAGGTGAATGGAGAGAGCATCATCGGAAAGACATACTCACAGGTCATAGCCTTGATCCAGAACAGGTAAGCAGTGCTTCATTTTATGGTTCATTTTGAGGAAACTATGCCAGACGATGCAATCTATTTGCTGCATATTTGTGGTCCACTACTAGAAGACTAGAGTCATTGTGAAACTATTTTCTTATCAAAAGTGCACATTCATTCACAGTTCACCAAACTGCAGCTAGTAAAGTATAACAGCGTGTGTTCAAAGCCTTTTTGTTTGTTTCTGTTTCTCTTCCACCATCCATCAGTGATGCCTCCCTGGAACTCTGTGTGATGCCAAAGGATGAAGACATTTTGCAGCTGGTAAGCATTCCTTCATCACTAAATATGCTAAAAAATGAATCTTTAATTTACACATATTGTAGTTTTGCTATAAAGGCAGAATTGTTCTTTATAAACAAAGAATAAAATCTTCATGATAATAGACAATCACTGTCCTACAGGGAGTCACAGCCGTAGTTTTTAATGATTGTCTCATGCCATTGGGCCACTTCTCAAAACTGAGAACCTAAATGAGACTTCTTGTGACATTTAGTCATAGCCAGGCCTCGTCATCAGTCAGGGTCCAGAGCCACGCAGACGATAAAACAGCGCCAGGCCATGTCAAAACACCCCCACCACATGTTTCTCACCTCTGTTTAGGAAATTCAGTTCAGGAGAACTGAGTCAAGTCCAACTGTGTTGCTAAATTCCTTTCATAGCTTGTTATCGCAGACTGCAGCCCACGAAAAACCATAGAATCTTGCTTTTGGCATTTGGGAATGAACACTGTCACGGCTCAGGATTTGAGATGAAGCAATTAGTGGTTTTCTTTCCATTCAGAAAAACAAGAGTCAAGATTTATTTCATCTGAGACAGTTTTATGAGGCATATTCAGACAAGATTTGATTTAAGTTACAGATATGTCTTCTCTCTGTTTCACTAAATACTTAATCTTGCAGTGGACTTCATCGTTACTGGTTTGAAAAGATAAATGAAGCCATGAGGTAACTGTAAATATGTCTATTTTTCTGTTTTGGGATGTACTCACTACCAGAGGGAGTGCAGCTGTAGTCAGCTGACTCCCCCTCTCAGATCAGTGTTTACAGGGCGGTCTGCAGTCAGTGCAGATCAGGCAAGTGTGCCGTTAACAGAACATCTGATGAAACGGGGTCCTTAACAGATGAGTGTGAGGCTGACAGAGGCTAGTGCGAAGAGTGTGTAACACAAGTGCGACAAAATGCTTGAGAAGCCAGAGCGAGGGGGAGGGGAGGTACCACAGCAGCAAGCAGGTGAGAGTGACAGAGCAAAGGAAAGAAATGCAGAGTATGCTGAAGGCGAGAAAAAGCCAGCGGAATATATTTGACAGTGTGTTCTGAGGACGGAATAATGAGGAGGAACAGCGACTCAGGAGGGAGCTCAGGTCTGAGGACACCACCGCACACTGCTGGAGATAACTTTCCTTCTTCTCTTCATATTTTCTTCTCTCTGGTGACTCTATTCATCCCTCCCACAGCAGGATGTATTTTTAGCTAAAGTCAGAGCCTCTTTCCTCTTCATGCTCACCTGTTCACTTCTCTTTATCCCTCTTTTCTTCTCTGCTTGCCTTTATCTAACCTGTGGACTGCAGTTTTCCAGGGATATCACTGCTCTGGTAAGAAGGGAAACTGTAATCACATGTCTTATGACATCTTTGAAAGCGTTTATTTACACATGTAGGAGCTGACAATCCCCTAAAATATTCCCAGCATGTGTAGCATGTGTACTATGTATAAGCTTATGTGGGTCATTTCTTTCTTTTCCCAAACACCAGGTTGAATGAAGGATGTGTGCGCACTAGAAAAACAAATGATTATCATTGTGCTTTCCACAATGAGGAAATTGGTTTAACTGTAGGACTCATGTAGATCCAGGGGGAGGCACCGAGCAGCAGATGTGCTGCTGTAAATGCAGCTGTAACCTGACACCTCAGGTAGAGTGCTATCGATTAAAGTCCAACGCCACAACTCTCTCCCTTTCATTTTCTCAAGAGAGCACACGCTGAAAGGATGAGGAAACATAGCCTGTTCAATATGCAGCCAGGACTTCTCTGAAGCCGATATTTCATTCCAAAGTCAGCTGTAAATAGCACTTTTAATCAAGGAAAGTACCTTCAGGGAAGCCATGCTGACAGAAGTGGCATTAGCTGCCAGCAGCAGAGAGAGGAGACCCCCGTTCACCCTCTCCTCCTGTGTCAGGGCACACTCTCCTGTACCGAAGGTGGGTAAGCCCCAGCCAGCTTAGTCCTTGCTCTGGATCCGCGGCTTTCCAGCTTTGTTTCTCTTTTCCCAGTCTGTACTATAGCATTGTAGGAAAAGGTTGAGAAGGAATGTTTTATCTGCAAATCTGTTTTAAAATATAAGCGGCAGATGAAGATGAGATTTAGCGATATAGGCTCAGCTGTAATCTCAATGTCTTCATTTTTAGATGGCCCTTCCTGATTTCTACTCATCTTTTTTAAAAAAGTTTAATATATCCAATACCTGGTTAGGTATGATCTCTCTGGGGTTAACATGATCTATTTTAGAGCTTAAACCTCTCTGCAACCGTAGTGACATAATGTCCTCTAATCTCTTGCAGGCGTATTCCCAGGATGCATACCTCAAGGGAAATGAGGCATACAGCGGAAATGCCCAGAACATCCCAGAGCCCCCTCCCATATGCTACCCTCGGATAGAAGTGAAGGCTGCTGGCATGGCCCAGCCAACAGAGCCTGCCGCTGTCAGTGAGATGCCTCCAGGGCCGGTGCAGGGACCTGGAAGGCAAGGGGGCGCTGCTGAGAAGAGCTATCGTGTAGAAATCCCTGTTCCTCCATCTCCACCACCCCAGCAGACATCAAAGTCTCAGACAGTGGTGTGTGTCTGTAATAATGACAATGTCAGAACAGTGGCCATGCCACCTGATCCAGTCGACCAGGGGTCTCGGGCGGCTAGGGCTGGACCCAGCCACAGGACGGAGGAGAACCGGTACAGTCCTTTAGCAGACTCTGGCTCAGCACGACCCAAACCACTTATTCCCTCAGTGCCTGGGGGTGCACAGCTACAATACCCCTCTACCCGTCCTTCAGAAGCCCCACTTTACCCCCCATCCTCAACTTCTAGACCTGGAGCAGCCTATCCTGACACCTTATCGCCACCTGTACGGCCCTCTCTCACTGCTGGCACACCAGACACCTTCTCCACTGCCGTCTCACCCAGCCCCAACCACTACTCACCGTCTCCCACAGCCCCCTCCACCTCTCCACACCAAAACATTGACTGGAAAAACTACACCACCTACAAGGACTATATTGATGCCAAGCGGCTGCACACTTATGGCTCCCGCACGATCCAGGAACGCCTGGACAGCTTGCGTGCAGCTGCCAATTCTAGTTCTGCCTACACCCAGCAGCGCATACCACCTCCCTCCTGTTCCAGTCAGAGAGGTGCGCTGGGCTCGCAGGTCAAACGGAGGAGTGCGTCCAATGACCGTGGAATGGATGCATTCAGTCATGGTACTGCAGTGACGACTCCATCGCGTAGCATCTCCCAAGAGAGGCTTGGAGGTGGCGCAGAAAGGACAATACAAACTAGGAACTGGCCTCGTAGTGTTTCCCAGGATGCTCTGCCTTTCTCTACACCTACAGGAGTCACCAAACCTCGGGCACGGTCTTGTGACTACCTGGGCCATCAGCCTGCACAGTCAGGTGGAGACAGGGCTGGGTTTGAGGACAGACTGCTCCTTTGCCGGGGAGAAGAAGCCAGGGCTAGCAGGCAGGGGGCGGGCCTGAGAGCTCTACCTCATCAGAGCAGTATCCCTAGACAGGAGGAAGAAGGGCGAGGACTATCTAACTCGCCTTTAGCTGCGGCTGTGTTTACTAAAGGTACGACAGATCTTGCACTACCATCAAGGACAGACGGTCTAATAATGAGACCCTCACGTCTGCCTGTCAAAAACTCCATCTTAGACACTTCACCTGCCTTATCCACAACTAAAACCACAGACCTTCTTAAAGACCAAAGAACTAACATGGGCAACCACCTGGGTTACCCATCCCCTCTCCATCTGCAGCTCAGGGGCCGCGCTGACAGTCTGAAAGTGGAGAGCAGGTCAGAGTCTGGGTTGGGAGCCCGATCCTCCTCTTGCTCTGGTCCCTCTTCTAAATTGTCCATGCAGAGACAACCACAAATTGGAGTTACTGCTTCTTCTGGTTCCCCCAGCACTAATGGTGCAGTCACCCAAAAGCCAAAGGTCAGAGAAACCTCCAGTTCCACTGGTGCCCTCGTACGGACTAATGGTAGTTTTTCAGAGGGTGTTGAAGGACCTGATGCAACAGTTGTGGTTCTGAGAAGAGACAAAAACTCTGGATCTGCTCACGTTCGTCCTCCATCTTATGTCCTTGCTGTCAATGAGAACCAAGGAGGTCCTCATAAGTCACCACCATTGGTGAAGGCTGGCTCTGCAGATGGGGCAATGTGCTGGATGTTTAATGACAGTTACAGAGAGATGCATCTGAGAAGACTGGGAGACACACGGCAAAAGTCTGCCTCCAACAACTTGGATGACTCCCTGGATTCAATCCCATTCATAGGTAAGACTGCATTGACTTCTATACCTGCTTGTTTCTATAGCAACTAGACATGGGAGTCCTGTGACAACCCCCACCTGCATTTTATGCACATCAGTCAGTGTTTCTAGCCTCACAGTGCACAGAACAAATTTTTTTAGCATCCATAGCCAGATTTTTCTTGTATTGTTTACCCTGTATTTAATCTGATACTTCCTGATCTAGATCAGGAAGTGCAGACTGTTTTTTTGTATTTTTGGGAAAGCTATTGCACAACAGTTGGAGCATAGACAAAAAGTGCTGAGCCCTTATATTTCCAGTATATGCCTCAGCTGATCTGTATGAAAACTCAGGGGGCTTGGCTAGAATTTCCCTTTTTGTGTTTAGTTTCTCATCAATATTTGGTCTGGTGAGCGTCTTACGTGTACTAGCATATAAAATGAAAGTTTTATCATTGTACATTTCATACCAACTGTCCAGTCAGGTTGTGAACATACAGATGTGCCTGTTGTTTGGTATCTGTTCCTTTGCTGTTCAAAGTACCAGTGTAACACAAGGTGAACTACAAATACATTTATCTGTTTCGGTCTGAATTTTGAATTATGAATGCAACGTTAATCATAAATATACATTAAAAATCAAGTAAAGCCCCATAAATGCCTACTGGTCACATGACAAAGAAATCTATTATGTCCAAAGTAATGATCAGGAAACCCTGTGAGAGTTGTGGTTAAAGCACTGGTATAGTTTTAATAAATGTCATTCAAGGCGATTATGGTTGTTACAGTAATACATGTCATATACTGAATGTGTTTAATGTTAAAGAAAATTGCTTCCTTGTGCCATTTGATATTCAGGGTGGCATTTTTTCTGGTGATTATGTGACAATGTGACACTTGACCACAGGCAGCCATGACATATATAGACAACCCTTTGGCATTGGAGTAGGGTAGGACAGAACCATACAGTTACTACACACACACACACACTAAAACGTCTCATATTTCCCCCAGTGTTGTACAGAGAGAAACTTAAGAACGTCCTCCTAATGGGCTGTGACATAACAGAGAAATAAGAGCATTCCTGCTGCAGTCTGCTTCAGATAAATTTCATAGTACAGCTCCTGACAATAACTGGAACCAGTGTTGTGCATTAGCTGCCAAACAGTTGGGAGCAGAAAGCACATGCATATTGTCACGTCCTCTGTTGTTTATGACAATCCATGCTTTATTGTTTTTTTCTTCAGAAATTTACCCAGCAAATTTGTCACAGTCTAACTTAGCACTGCAAGTTGAGCAATATTTGATGCCTCTGTTCTCTCACATCTCTGCCAGCTTCAGGGAATGACAAGCTTGAACTCGACCTTGCATCCTCAGTTGTGTCTTCACTGGTGACTCATTATCGCCCAATAAGAGCAGCTCTTGTAGTTCTCAGTGCCCCAGAACCTGCAGGGGTTAGTCATGTCTTCTTTTAGCACTGCTCCCCTGCATACACACAACCCTTCTTGGCTCTGGCTGTTTATTCACTGATCTAGATAAGATTATCACTTCCTGTTGTTTGAATTGACACTACTTCTGTGGGAAATGACGTGATTTCAGTTCTCTTCTTTTAGATTTGAACAGACGTAAAGGAATATACATAAATTATTTACAATTGAGTGTAACACACCTTACCTAGTGTTGCCTATAACAAACAGCCTGTGGTCGGATTTCTATGTACAGGACCATAGACTGAATATTACTAACAGATATTTTTATCTGTGATCGTTTATGTGCACTAAATAGCTAGTTACTAATTAATCTTGGATTAAGGTTTATCAAGAAGGACAGACAGATCGTGTTGAACATCACTAACAGCAACATCACTCTTTTTTTTGTATGAAAAGTGTAGGGAACACCCTGGATTATATTATGGCACCAAGCAACTCGCCCAAGTAGTCATATGTGTATAACAAGAATAAAGTTTTCCATAATGTCAGACTAATCTTTTAAAGATTTAAATCTCTACATTGTTCTGCTAAATCCATTTTGATGTTTAGAAGTGACATCCCTCAGAAATGAATTGTTGTTGTACGTGTCCAACATCACTGACTGACGCCAGCTTCCCAGAAAAAGGCATTAGAGGTATATAAACAAGTGATTAAAGGAAACCGGCATCTGGCTGCTTTGGCAGAAATGAGGTTTGCAGTGTCATGGGAGAAGAAGATGTGTGTGAGGTTTGAGGGGAGAGAGATTTCACAGCAGTAATCAGGACCTGACCAACAAGCAGATCAGATGTTTCATATTAAAGTGTGCCGTTGAAAGGAGAGGCTGTGCATCAGTGTGTTGGCATGTAGAAGAATTTAAAGTTTCAGATTTGTTGTCTAAGCTAATTTAATGAAGTCAGATAACAGCAAGTTACATTTTAAATAAGAACGTCTGTAAAGTGTGAAGCCATTCTTGTACATTCTCTGTTCATGTGTCAAGGTGTGCTGTTTAGTTCGGCCTCACTTGCTGGTATGACTCATCTATAGAAGCATTGGTTAACTGTACGTGCCACCTAATTTGTTTTTCAGGGCTTGCCATCTCGCTGATATTACATATCAGACATTATTATGACACAGTCTGGTTGGAGATGATGTAATGTTAAGTGACTGCACTGTAAAGGTGTGTGTCGCAGCTTATCAGGACAGGACTGCCTATCTATGCTCCAGCTGACTGGGTCCTTGTCTGCTTTCACCTCAGCACCCTTATCTTTTCACTTTATTGCTGTCTGTTGCAAAGTTGGGACAGCAGAGATAAACTACTTTATTAATGGCTTCCTTTACAGTTTATTCCCTGCTTAGTTTTGCTTAATTGCAGCTCATGTCACTGCAAAAAAAAACCTCACCCTTCAATCCATTTCTTACCATTGATATATATATATATATATACACACACACACACACACACACACACACACACACACATATATATATATATATATATATATATATATATATATATATATATATATATATATATATATGTGTGTGTATATTCTTCTGTTCATGGTATAAAAAGGAACACACATGTGTCCTGAAATGTTTTTTACTTACTGTGAGCCCCTAAACTTCTACACGTCTGAAACTAATGTGTTGTCTTCTTGCTTTGTTGTAACTCATTTTTTCACTTTTGTCCTCAGATGAACCGTCCAGTCCCAGCATTGAACAGGACAGCACGCACATTCCTGCCTCAGCTGTCATATCTGGAGCACCCGTCATCACCACCAGCCCACCCAGCCCCACGTCTCCATCCCCTCTCATCCGACGTCAGCTGTCACATGACCAAGGTTAGTCTATTTGGTCTGTTAGTGTACAACTGGTTTTGTTTCTGCTGCATGTGGCTTCAGTTTCAAATAATGATCTTACCCTTTTTTAATAGATTCTCTCCGTCTCACAATTATTGAGTCAGATTCTGGTACAAAAACTGAGCGGTCCAAGTCGTACGATGAAGGACTCGATAACTACCGGGAGGAAAGCAGGGGGTATGTTTTACTCACACATAACTGCACATTGCATTTAGGTCACTGAATATTACATGTATATACTATCCTATTAAAAACTACTTTAAAATCACATGGTATGACATGTAGCTTTTAGACTGGATGGGTTTTGGAACCACATGAGATTCGGTCTGGTATTCAAGTCTTGCTACACTCACAAGCATAATCCCAGGATCAAGATCAGCACTATTATGAGCCCCTGAAAAGTTCAGGAGCTCCTTAAAAGTTCTAGTTTTTTTAAGAATAGTTATATCTGTGTTGTGAAAATTCTGTCACTACATTCAGAAATTCACCAGTTTGTAGCAGAGAAACCTTCTGTTTCAGGTGGTTATCCAGGTAATTCAGCAGAAACACTGTCCACATCACTTAGAATATAAACTAGTTCTTAGACCAAACTAGTTCTCCTGTGCTAACCCTCCTTTGTCTTCCATTTAGGAGGTCCCTGATACCAGGTCTGAAAAGTCTTAGGAAGGTGAGTCCTCACACATGCAGACTGTTGTTACCTGATGCATGGCAGCTTTATCTGCATCTCTGTTTAAAGGTTTATTAGCCTACAAGATAAAACTCTCCTACTGTGCAAATACATTATAGACACCTGTAAAACCCAGACTTCCTTGGTAAATGATTGCTTTGCTGCCAATTACAAAACCTTTATTTTTTAACCTTTATGCTGGTTTCCCTTCTGTCACAGACAGTGGACCGGTCGTCAGAAGATTCAGGGTCCCGGAGAGATTCTTCATCCGATGTCTTTTGCGACGCCACAAAGGAGGGTTTGCTGCATTTCAAGCAGCTTCACACAGATAAGGGCAAGGTGTGTACTGTTAAATCATGTAACTCACACACTGGCACAAAAAATGTTGTATTCACACACACACACCTGTAAGCATTACCTGACCTGCTCCAGAACCTGGTGCATGAACAGTGTCAGGTCATTTTTGTCGATCTGCTTTCTTTGTCTTGTTTGACCAATTTGAGCTCTCTACTGCCTTTGACCTCGTTGTATGGGGTCTAACATCACCCTCAGGCAGTGATTGTGTGTTACCATTCTGACAATAACAGGTTTAAACTCACCTCTTCTTCATGGCTTGTTTCTGCAGCGCGTTGGTGGAGGTACACGACAGTGGAAACAGATGTATGTCGTGCTGAGAGGCCACTACCTGTGTCTGTACAAGGACAAAAAGGAGGGGCATGCCCACGTCAACTGCCAGATGGTGGACGAGCTGCTACCAATCAGCATCAAGGCCTGTCTGATCGACATCTCCTACAGCGACACAAAGCGCAAGAATGTACTGAGGCTGACCACGTCGGACTGCGAATACCTGTTCCAGGCTGAGGACCGAGAGGACATGCTGGCCTGGATCAGAGCCATACAGGAGAACAGCAACCTCGACGAGGAGGTACCACATGCAGCCAAACAGACAGACCGTACACAAAAATGATGACAAACATATGAAGTTTAAGAGCGCCTGTTGAGTCATGTGCAGAGTATCTGCACAGCAAAAACAAAAAACGAAAGGCCTCAGTTGATGGACTAAATGATTAGATAAGAAAATAAAAAGCATGTTAACTGACTTCGTTATATAGGCCCTCTGTGCTTTCTTACAATAGGAGCGTCCCCCCCCATTTGAAATTTAAGCTGGTCTTTCCTGTCTTTTGAGGACACTGTCCATACTGTGGCATTCCAGTGGTCTTACCTGTGTCACCCGATAGCAGCAGGTTATATAAAGATCTGTTCTGGCCCATAAGGCAGGGTGAAGGGAAATGTTGCTCCTGACGCCTTAAACTCTTTCTATTGTGTCTCACATTCATTCTGTCCTGGCCTTCCTTTTTTAGAACGCAGTCTTCACCAGCCATGACCTCATCAGCAGGAAGATCAAGGAGTACAACACCTTGATGAGGTAAAGTTAAGGGGAGGGTCAGAGGGAGGTCTACACACACACACACACACACACACACACTGCCTGTATAGCTGTTATATCTGACTGAAAACCACGTCTCACACAGCCCAACAGGCAGCAAAACTGAGCCATCACCCAGACCTTCACGCCAGTCGCTGAGCATCAGACAGACGCTGCTGGGAGGAAAAGGAGAGACCAAAGCCACAAGTCCACACTCGCCCAAACCAGAGCAGGAGAGGAAGAACATGCACAAAGGTAGGACCACTTCACCCTCTGTTAGCAAGTCAGAGAAGATAATAACTTACATTTCTGACATCTGTATTTTAAGTTTCAAGTATTAAAGGCAACGAGGAGAAAACAAAATGATCTCTTTATTTCATGCAGTTTTTTTCGTCATGATTTAATTCAGTTTTTTTGACATATAGTGTGACAGTGACCTTTGAATTCACTGTAGGTTGTAATGTTACATGCTTTAAAAATGCAGAAGTTGAAGTAATCAGAACACAATAAAAACTTTATTTAAGGGCATGTGATTCTGTGATCTCATTGTAAACATGCCCCTTCCAACACTCATTTAACAGATGACACCAGCCCCCCCAAAGATAAAGGGACATGGCGGAAGGGCATCCCAGGTCTGATGAGGAAACCTTTCGAGAAGAAGCCGACCCCTGGAGTCACATTTGGGGTCAGACTGGACGACTGTCCTTCTGCACAAACCAACAAGGTTCCTACTCATATATACTTGATATATCATAAGGTAAACCTATTGATCACATCTGGATCATCAGTGTTTTTGTCTGCCCTCCAGTTTGTGCCTCTGATTGTGGAGGTGTGTTGTAAGCTGGTGGAGGAAAGGGGGTTGGAGTACACAGGCATCTACAGAGTCCCCGGAAACAACGCAGCCATCTCCAACATGCAGGAAGAGCTCAATAACAAGGGCATGAACGATATTGATATCCAGGACGATGTGAGTGTCCTTGTATTGATCCACTGTTGCTCTAATTAAACTCTCCTTGAGGTAAAAATATGCTGCAAGTGAAACTGAAAATACTTTGAGAGCTATAGATTGTTCAATGACACCTTACTGGCACTGAAGGCAACATTTATCTATGTGTTAAAAAGCATTTTAACACATCAAGTGATCGAAAAGCTGGCTGAGCTTGTATTTCTGGATCAACAACATTACTACTAACTAATCAAAGTGCAGCACTGACAGCCACATTATCCAGTACATTCCTGATCTTTTTCAGAAATGGAGGGACCTCAATGTGATCAGCAGTTTACTCAAGTCCTTCTTTCGTAAGCTTCCTGAGCCGCTGTTCACCAATGGTAAGTTGGTTGTGCACGCCATCTACCGGTCAGAAATTAGAACTGCAACATGAGGATTTTTTCTTTAATCTTCTTCATATTGTCCCATAGACAGGTACACAGACTTTATTGAAGCTAACAGAATAGAGGACCCAGTGGAGAGACTCAAAGTGCTCAAGAGGCTGGTGAGTAATAAAGATTTTGGTGTTTTTTTTTGTTTTTTTTTTCATTTTATAATCCTTTTGCACCAGCTTTATGAAGTTAATCAGAAATACAACAAAGGTTAATGAACTGTCCTCTTACAGCTTCATGAGTTGCCTGATCATCATTATGAGACCCTCAAGTTCCTCTCAGCGCATTTAAAAACTGTGGCTGAGAACTCAGAGAAAAACAAGGTATGTCACTTTGTGCTGTTTGGTCTTTTTTGTCCAATGTTTTCAGAACAATAAAATCTTTCTCCTGTTTCAGATGGAACCAAGGAACCTGGCCATCGTATTTGGCCCGACTCTGGTCCGCACTACAGACGAGAACATGACCCACATGGTGACGCACATGCCAGACCAGTACAAGATCGTGGAGACGCTCATTCAGAATGTGAGCACAGGCTTTTTCAGTGGTCGCACATTCACACACGTGAAGAGAAACTGGATCACTCATGCACTTTTTTTTCTCTTGCAGTACGACTGGTTTTTCACTGAAGATGGAAATGGAGATCCAGTGGTGGGTACAGGCATCACCGCTGTAACTTTATTTTACTTCTTTACAAACATTCAAATATGACTGGATTTTTCTTTTGGGTTTAACTAATAAGGTAATGTCACACAGTGACACTTAAACCAGCAACAGCAAAATAAGCCAAATAAGCAAAATACCTCACACAGAGCATTTGTCTGCAGAAAGTCCAGTAAAACTGTTGGGTGTTGTTCAGTCCACCTTTCCGGTCAGGTTAGGCTGCAGCCTGGAGACCGCATTGACAAGCTGTCAGATGAATCACTTTTAGCACTGCAGATCTTTTCAAACTGAATCTCGTTGTTTCAGACTGTGTCCCAGGAAGAGAGCGCGGTAGAGTCTCAGCCCGTCCCCAACATCGACCACCTGCTCACCAACATCGGCCGCACGGGCACCTCGCAGGGTGAAGTATCAGGTAACACACCGGCTCTGCTCTGTGGTGGGTCAACCTATCTCTGCCCCCGTCACTGCTGAGCGTTGAGGTTGAAGAGGGTCCGGCTTCTTGACAAATGTTGATGATAATGCTGCTTCTTCCCTTAGACCAAGCTTCCCTTCTCTGCTTCTTTGGCCTGTTGCCATTAGATAGAAATGTCTATGGCTAACCACGAGTCCAAATGCCTGTGTGGGATTCAGAGGGCAATCTGTTTGCATCCCTGACCAGATGCAGCAAATTGCCCTGCTTCCTCATTTGCTTTCAGAGATCTCTTCCCTCTTGGTGTGAACAGTTAATAGATTCCCTCCCCTCCTGGGCTGTGTGTCCTCCCTTCCCCTTCCCCTCTCTCCTGCCTACTGTTGCACTAATACGGCATGTTCTTTCCCACGTCAAAAAAATAGATGTTTTTACAGTGAAAGGCGACCTCTGATTCCTCTGTCTCTAGTGAGGCTCTGTCGGGTGTCCTAACGGCTTTCCCAGCATTCACACATACTGATCTTGACACAGGCCAAGTGGGAGGAGTCTATCACACCGTGATGTCACTGATGGACTCTATAATGTCCGTGATGGACAGCTGGAACTGTAGGAAGAAGGACGATTGTTGCCCGCAGTGTAGCTGCCTAGTCTGCAGGAACCCGCAGGTCTTTTAGGTGCAGGAAATGCCAAAGAGAAACAAAAAGAAAACCGTGACGATAAAGGGGGGAGTGCAGCGGCTACACGGTACAGTACGGTGTGGGTTTTCTGTCAGAGCATACCTAACACAGGCCGGTGCTACTGTCTGAAAGGCTCTCCGCTGTCTCTCCTCACTGTCTCGCAAGCTTTCCAATGGGAGAGATAGCATGGTATGGTTTCTACGTCACCGGTCAGTGTGCACCTGCATATTGTGCCATCATCTGTATTGCAAAGGGGTGTATAGGGGGGCTCGGCTATGACACATAAATTTTAGCTAAAAGGATCATGTGATTTCACAGCAGGTGAGGACTGATTATAGGTTTTCCTTGCTGACACACACTTTCTCGCTCATGTTCCTTCATATAGCTAGCCCCTCTGTGACCCCCCTGTCACTTTTATTTTGATTTCCTCCATAGCCGTCTTTGTCACTACCGTGTCACTGTTGTCATGGCAGCTCATATCATCGCACTCTTGTCAGAAAAATCAGGAATTCTTTTTGTAGCATTGGGTATCAGACAACAACGTTTTTTTTTTTAAATTAAGTTTAGGCTGTAAAGTTCTTGTTTTGTTGCTTTTTTCAAAGTAATGGTTTGCTAGATTAATGTTAGATTAGTGCATGACCCCTTTCATCAGAGAAACCAGGTCCCATTACAGCCAAAACGCCAGATATGTTTTTAAAAAGATACCATGGCCTCAAAGGTCACAACAAAAACACAAAACACAACAAAAGTTTTGTTTTGTGTGTTTTTTTTCTTTTTTTGGGAAAATAATATCTCAGTCTTTATCAGTAAGCGTCACGTCTTTGCACCTGTCACCATTGTTGTGTTGCATGGCACATTACCTGCTCCGCTGCTGTCAAATGTGTTTGTTGCACCCAGAATCAGAATCTGTGCTTAAAGTCACTGAAAGCATCTCAAGGTGTGTGTGTGTGTGTTTGGTGTGTGTGTGTCAGAGTTGGGAAAGAACATCACATTGCCACATAGACATGGACCTGAGTGTATCGTAGAGCTCATCTGTCCCGGTGTGCAGCATGGCCTGTCATCTGCTCGTATGTTGTGCGCGCTCATCTGTCATCAGTCTCATCGTGCTGTGTTATTACACCTCGTGTTTTCTCATCAACATGGTCAACATGTCTCTTCTCCTTTTTTTGTTCCTCCCCATGTTTCCTCTTCTCCTTTGTCCTTGTGTGTAAACTCTAATCTAACATGTCCCTCTGCTCTCTTACAGATTCGCCGACTAGTGACTCGGCTAAATCAAAGGTGAGTGTGTGTGTCCGGTGTCTCAGGACACTCGTAGTGTAGGATGACAGCAGGTAGGAGGGGACCATGGCTTTCACTGAAAGGGTCTCTTCAGTCTCATTACAAGTAGGGCTGGGACAGATCTGATCCAGATTTCAGGAGTTTTTTTAATTGTAAATATGTGATGAACTTTCCAATTACTACAATGTCCCTCATAATTCTGTTGTAAGTTTTTGTGTGTATTAAAGGAGTTCCCCTAAATGCATCATAAAACAGCCAGAATCTTTGGACTTTGTGATGGTCTTAGAAATTATGACCAAATCACAGCTTAAAATCTTCATCACAACCACTTTATTACACATTTATTAAAAATTCTCCACAACAATAGAAAAAGATTCTGGAAAATCAAGTCACATGGAAAAGTTCTGACTTTCTGTGCAGGACAGAGTGAAAAGTTGGTTTGTAGAAAATTGATTTCTTTAATGATTTTTGTGTTCATAATGTTATTATACTCCACAAAGACACATTTGAGGACTTCTCCTTCTAACATGATGGAAAATGAACCGGACGAAAAGTCCAGAAACTGCTTGGGGTTTAGGATTAGTGCATTGTTTTGTATGTATCGGGTACTGGAATCGGATCAGAACTGTAAAAACGTGCATCCTCTAGAACAGAGTGTTATCAAGCCATGTGCTCAGCTTCTGGGGCATCCATCTTCTCTGCCTGCATCCCCAGCACTAGAACAGACTTAAATTTGTGGTATCCACATCACAACACCAGCAGAAACATCAATATCTCCAGTAAGAGCCAACAAAGGGCCACTGGTCTCGATGTTGCTCCTGATTTAATGGCAGCTCTGCAGCATTGGTGTGTCTGAGTGAGACTCCTCCTCAAATCTCATTACAGCTGCTCAAACGTAGTGTTTGCATCCTGCAGCGAGACATTGTTTCTCACTTCTCAAGCTGTGATTACCACAAATTACGCAGCTATTTTAGTGATACTGGTTCAAAAGGTTAAAGTCCTGCTTCTGGCACATGAAACTGAAAACAAGCGGGTGCTGTCCATCTCTGCACTGCTGTTTCCTGGCTGCTGGGTTCATGCTGTGCTGTTGCTGCTCCTGCTTCTTCTTTACAGCCGGCATGGAAACAGTATTGTGCTCCCTGTTTGTGTGTCCGCTAATGTTCCTCTTTCTGTCTCTGGTTTGTGGTGCTTCACAGAAGCAGGTGGAGTACAGACTAAAGGGGTCTTTATGTTTCCTTCTTTGTGTTCCTCAGCAGCACTCATTTTGTTTTTCTTCTGCTCTCTGTCTCTCTCTCTGTCTGTTCCTCTCCTCACTGCAGGGTTCCTGGGGCTCAGGGAAGGACCAGTGCAGCCGAGAGCTCCTGGTCTCCTCCATCTTTGCTGCAGCCAGTCGCAAAAGAAAGAAATCAAAGGAGAAGCCACTGCCTAGCAGCTCAGATGATGATCTGGATGCTGTGTTCACTAAGAAGGAAATTCCTGCCCAGAAGCCAAACCACCACAGCCTTCAGACTGAGGTGCAGAGTGAGACCCGTCCCAGCCCCAACACCAAACCCAACACTAATCAGCCAGCAAGGGCAGAGGAGAGGAAGGAGAACGGGAGGATTGAGCTCACGCCTAAAGCAAAAAGAGAGCACAGGAACTCCTTATTCCTGAAGGAGAAGACCCCGGCCAGACACCCCTCACCTTCACCGTGCCCATCACCATCCCCCAACGTCTCCAGCTCTGCAAGCATCAGCTACCAAACAGTTCTACCGGGAAAATCCTCATTGTCAGACCCTCCGTCTCAGCTGGACGAAAACACCTCGGACCTCGGTACCATGAGCTCTGGTGCATCAGTGCCGCGGTCAAGACCCAAGAAGTGGACTGCAGGATTGTCCCCCGACATCCCCCTCGGACTGGGAACGGGTGCAGGGGCATCCGCTGGTGCAGAGGTGAGCTCCATCACTTCTGACTACTCCACCACCTCCTCTATCACGTTTCTGACTGGAGCAGAATCCAGTGCACTGAGTCCAGAGCTACAGGGTGGAGAGGAGGCGGATGATGAACGCAGCGAGCTCATCAGCGAGGGACGCCCCATGGAGACGGACAGCGAGAGCGACTTCCCCGTTTTTGCTCCAGGAGGCGGCAGCAGCCAGTCCACGCCTTGCCCAGAACAGAGCCAGGAAAAGACTGAGCTGAGAGGCGGCAGTGCAGCTGAGGGGAGCGGCACCACACCCAAACTGGAAGCACGGCGTCTTTTCCCATCTCACAGGATGATCGAGGGCGACACCCTCTCCAGAAGGTGGTCGCTCAGACAGAAAACAGACAGTGAGTCCTCAGTGGAGGGTGTTGCTGGAAGCGGGGAGCGCAGTGAAGGCAAAGTGGAGTCCTCCAATCGTTTGTCCCGAGTCCTGGAGGTGATGAAGAAGGGCAGGTCCACAAGTAGCCTCAGTTCGTCCTCTCGCAGCGAGTCAGAGCGTCCTGAACCGGCCTGGCACCTTAAGATCACTGAGCGGCTGAAGTTCAGATTACGAACATCTGCTGATGACATGTTTACCCAAAAGAACCGAACACCCGACACTCGTGGTAAGAAGAAGAACATCCGGCGGAGGCACACCATGGGCGGGCAAAGGGACTTCGCAGAGCTGGCAGTCATTAACGACTGGAGGGAGCAAGGCGGGGTGGACCAGGCGGCAGAACTGTCAGCTCTGGACCGCCTTAAGCCCAGATGTTCCTCTCAGGACTTCTCCATCCGGGACTGGATTGCCAGAGAACGCTGCCGAGGCTCCGAGGAGATCGCACCCAAAGCTGTGGCTGAGGACGATCACACTGAAGCACAGGCTCCTCCCCCTCCTCCCCCCGCCTGTGCCGGTGCTCAGCCTCTCGCGGGGGTTAATGGCAGCGGGCTGCAGGGAAAAAACAAATCCTCTCTCGGGGCAGACGCTCACCCACACAAACTCTCCGGAGCACAAGTGGTCCGCTCACGGTTCTACCAGTATCTGTGAAACGGTGACAGAGGTCTCGTCTGGTGTGTGAATGTGTACGAATGTGTGTATTTTAGGTTACTGCACAATATTTTTTCTACAAAATATACTTCATGTACATACTGTGTATAGGCTCTTATGATTGTTACTGGAATAATGCTGAAGAGATGTTTATGTGTGTAATTCCACTGACATGTCAACCATACTGGAACGGACTTTTGGACACAGGACAAGAATGATCAATTTACAAAATAAAAGCTGAAGAACGCAACATTTTTTTTTAGGAATCATGACTCGGTTCTTCCTCTTATATGAAGAATGTATTACTCTTTGGACTAACACTAGTTGCTTGTGACAATATTTTTTTTTTTTGCCAGTACTTGAAGTATGTGACGGCTGCTTTCTGAGCTGAGCACTGTGGGAAGTTTCTTTTTTTTCACAGTGCGGTCAACAACAGCCAGATATTAGCTCGAAGGACTGGAGGAATTATTAGAGTTTTATCAAATAAACGACTGAAAAATCAGTAATGAGATGCTGATACTGTAGTATGTAATGCTTGGTACAGTAGTTTTTATTTTCCAAATGTTCGATTATAGTCCAAAAAAAGTTTTTACATGTTTTTATCTCAAGAAAAAAAAGTGCCTCTTTTATTTTTCTTTTATTTTTTTAATGTTTTTAAGAGAGAAAATCCTCACAGGCATTCCAGACGTTTAGTTAGAACCATCAGAGCAGATTCATGTCAGTGTTTAGGTTTCATTCTATTCATTTTTCTCCTCTTTTCATCATTTCTGTTTTTCAAGTGCGGTAAAATGCATGGACGCTTAACAAACTGGGAGAAAAAGAACTCTGAAAAGTGCATGAGACAATGTTTTCTGAACAGTGAACATCTCGCCCCTCCCCCTCTTCAACAAAACACTGGAAATAAATCATCTTTACTAGATTCTTGTGTCTGTCTGCTCTTATTGTTTTACACATCTAGGACAAATAATCAGAATGTTTATAGCAGAATATTTGTTACTTATTATAGGAATTTAAAATGTCTGATTTTATGGCTACATCTGGTTTCTTTTATTTTACTGTTTTAACATTTTGTGTTGCCCTTTGGATCTGAAATATAGAATATTTTAGAATAACAGAATAATATAAAATATGTCGTCTTTAAATCAAATAACATGTCAAAGAAATGTAAAGAGAAGTTTCATAAAAACCTTGCGAACTGCACCTCATTAACATGGTATGAGCAGAGAGAAAACCTGCAGTTTTACTACACTCAATCTTTCCAGACTTTCAAACTAAAAAGTGAAAAACATGTTTTAAAAGATGAAACGTGACGTTACAGCAAGCAGTGATGCTAACAGTGAGCTACAATCAGAATATAGAGCGTAAAAATAAATGTGATACTTAATTCTAATCAGACATTGAGAGGCAGACTCGTTCAGTAGCGCAAAGTTAGGTGGTTTCTGTACTTTTGCGCCATCTTGTGGTTTAACCGAGAATTACATCAGTACTGCAGCCGTCCATCGTTAAACCATAATAAACCGATATAAATACGCACTGTCTAATGAACACATCATATTTAACGTCAGAGTTACAGATATCCAGTAAAAGTGGACCAATGAGAGAAGAACGGAAGCTTTCAGAAGGTTTACACATTTTCTTCAAACTCATTTATTGATAGTTTCAGTGTTCAATAACATATCGATAATGAGCTGTTACCAGCCATTTCCGCCTAATTTGTTTTCCAAATTATATTTAAAATGATTTATTGATGATGAACAAAGCGACATTAGTAATTCACAGCACGACCTTCTGTCACTATGGCAACAATATATACGTCCTGCTTTTACATAAATTGCTTATTAAGGTAATGTGTGGATTTTGGGGTAATTCTAAAAAAATAAATATATATATATATATATATATATATAATAAATAAAAATAATATTTCCTGATCAAATCACATGAAGCTGACATAACCTCAGCATCAGCGTTTTCACTGTCACGTTATTGTGAGAAATGTGCGCGTGAGGACAATTAGCTAACGAGTGACGTAAGGTGAGGGCTCGAGCTGTTTGTCCGGAGAGCTCGAGACGCTCAGACGGTTTCCGCAACTGCACCTGACGCCCGCGCGCAGCTCAGGTAAGAAAACTACAGCGCATAAAAACATCAGATGATGATTTTAAATTATTCCAAACATGTTTGTTTTCTGCAGCGCACGAGGCTGCGGATATTTCCTTGTTTTTGTGCTTGTTTTTGTTCTGAATAATATTTACTACTAAATATTTAAGAACACTGTTATTTAACCAGGAATCCCTTTGAAAACACGTCATATATTTTATATATATAAGTGTTTATTGTTGCATAATGCTGAAATAAGTGTATGTTCCATGTGAATCTGTTCCATAAGGAAACCTGCAGAACAGGCGTTACAACTTGTTGGTGACACAACAGAAAAGATTACATTCACTCTTTTTCACTAAACCCGGACTTCTTGATCGACCATATTAGAGTTTTATCTAATCTGATCTTAAAATCTAAATCTAAGTTATTTCAGGTATTACCATGTTGCTCTCTCCATACCTTATGGTTAGAAGAATAAAGGACTTGGGCTGGGCTGCTCAGCTTCAGTTACCTGTGAGGTTCAACCCTTAAGTTATCAAACACAGTGACTCACACAGTTATACAATAACACTGTCTATTGTTCAATGGAAATAATAACCAAAAAAATACATGTTTTTATTTTACCATATAATCTATATAACATCATGTCTTTCATTAATTGTATCCATTATTATAAGGAATTATAATAATGCCTACATTACCCACAATGCATATATTCTGCCCGGTGGTTTGGAGGTATACTGGTGTAGTGGATCTTATGTTCGCTTGTTGTGTAACATATCTGCCCTCTCATGCAGGAAAGATGGCTGCTGCCTGCTTCCTCCTCCTCCTCCTCCCTCTGATCTCAGCTCAGACCTATCGCTGGGGTCCCTGTCCCACTCCCAAGGTGCAGCCTGGGTTCAACCTGCAGCAGGTAGCACTTGTGTATAAACAAACACACACACACACCGCACAGAGCTTGATGTCTGGTGTTTTGACAGTACCTGGGCAGGTGGTATGAGATCGAGAAGCTCCCAGCATCCTTTGAGAGAGGAAAGTGCATCGAAGCAAACTACTCTGTGAGGAAAGACGGAACCATCCAGGTCCTGAACTCCCAGTTCTAGTGAGTACCAGCTCAAATTCATCTGATGTGTTCGACATGTTTTCTGTCTAATGTCAGAAGGACTAGCCCGGTTTTGTCTGTATAACATATTTTAATCTGAATCTATTGAGCAGTTAGCTTAGCATAAATGCTGGAAACAAAAGGGAACAGACTGGTTGTGTTTACTAGATATAATTCAGAATCTTAAAGACTGTCAGCTTAGCTTAGCTTAGCTTTGTCCGTGATGTACAAATGTAAGATGTTGTTAGAGGTTTTTCTTCCTGAGTAATTATCTTTGTAAAACTCTCTCTGTTTCCCAGTAAGGACAAGGTGAGGGTGGCAGAGGGGACAGCGGTGGTTCAGGACCTGAGAGAACCAGCCAAGATTGGAGTTAGCTTCTCATATTGTAAGTACCATCATCCTTTTTAATCTCTTTATCTTTTCACTCTTTTTTTATCTGAATGTTGTAAGAGGACCAATATCATCTAAATCCCCACAGCACTGCAGAGAAGTCACATTTCATACACACATACCTTTAGAATGACAGTAACATGGGCTAATGTCTGACAGTGTCTCTGTATGTTTGTCACTGACAATGAGTTTGTGTCTCAGGGAGTCTTACAACAGCAGATTTTTTGTCCGACTGGGTCACAGTGCATGCTTCTGTCTGTCTCAGACATTATTGTGTCCAGCTGACGAGCTTCATGTCGGAGTTCTTAGGCACAGTTTCCAGGCCAGAGGTCACTTTGTGTGGAATGTTAACGTAGCCTCTGTAAACCCATTGGAAGCCTCGAGTTTGGTCATTTAAATACTGTCACTATGCAGATGATACTTGCATTTATTTCTACATTCCACATAAAAACACACATGAACACAAAATCAGAAAAATGACTTCCTGCCTCATTAGATGAGTTCTCTCTCTCTCTCTCTCTCTCTCTCAGTCACTCCTTACAGCCCGTACTGGATTCTGACCACTGACTACACCAGCCTGTCTGTGGTGTACTCCTGCACGGACATCCTCCGTATTTTCCACGTAGAATATGCCTGGATTCTCGGGCGGTCTCGCTTCCTGCCTCCGGAGACGGAGCAGTACGCCAGAGACGTGCTGAGCAACGAAGGGGTCGACATGTTCAGGATGCAAGCCACAGATCAGACAGGCTGCAAGGACGATTAGGGCCTGATTTGATTAAAAAATACCAAGGAGAACTTTATAATATCAGGGATTATACTGCACCAACACATCATGTGATTTTCCCTGTGTGTTTGTGTCAGCTGCTTATTGTGTTGAAGAAGTAGATACTTTTAAAGCTTCTTTTATAAAAACTTCTGTCTTCTAAATTTTAATTATTGACAGAAAAGTTAAGATAATAGTAATATTATATTACTTTAAATCAGTGAAACAAGCTTGTTGTTGGTGATGGAACTTTGATACGATTCTGTGTATTAAACTTGAATTTCTGTTACGAAAATGTTTCAGTGCTGTGATTATTCTGAAGGAAAATCCTGAGAGATTCTTTAACGTTTTTTTGCCAATGATTGTAGCCTGTGAAAAGGTTTCTAAACAGTATCTGATGACATCACCATTTAAATAAAAAAGGCCGTCAGTGCGCCCGACTGCTTTACTGCCTGTTGTCTTTAGAATTGATTTCAGTTCATCAAATCCTTCCGAAAGCCTCTAAGTCCTTGTGTCAGTTGTTAGTGGCCTCTGTCCCTGCCTGTTGCAGAGAGCCGTGTCAGCATCATTGATTCCTCTGTTCTCCTGGAGTGTAACAAGCTGAGCTGATACACAGAGGTGACAGAGAATCAGAGTTCATAGACTTTGGAATGACCTGACAGGAGATCAGAGCTGCAACTCATCTTCAATCAGATCAATTAGATCATCTCACTCTTTATAAGTGTGTTTTTATTAACTGTGTGAATTAATAGTGTTTTATTATCAGGCCATGAACAGAGAAAGAACCTGGACAGCAGTTTATAGCAGCTGGAAATATCAAGAACTTCTCTGAGTAAATACTGTACAGTTTAAATGGGGCGAGGCCTGGCTGGGCTGTGCACAGATGTGTGTGTGTGTGTGTGTGTGTCAGAGAGAGAGAGAGAGAGAGAGAGAGAGAGTGGGGGACACACACCACAGACCACAGTGAACCAGCAGATGAACAGCAGCGTCTCTCTGCACAGGCTCACAGGACATCTACAGGTAAACATCTGCAGAGATTGGATCAAATATAAAAAGTTTGATGTTTGATCTAATTTATTTATTTTATAGATGTTTTTTTTGTAACACTCATTTCTGTTGGATCAGGTGTTGAAGATGAAGCTGCTGCTGTGGCTCAGTGTCCTCCTCTGCCTCTTTGCCTGCCAGCTGACTGGTGGGATCTTATTTTTAAATTTCTCAATAATAACAATTAATGTTTCGGAGGTTTAGTATATTAAGTGAAAACTTTGATAGATGTGTATATGTAGTCATTGTTGAGTCATGAGATGTGACAGCGCTGTATTTGTTTTGTGTACAAAGAGGACTCTGTCTGAGATTCCATGATGGATTCATGTGTGTTTGTGTGTGTCTGTGTGTGTGTGTCTGTCTGTGTGTGTGTCTGTGTGTGTGTGTGTGTGTGCATGGTCGGCAATAATATTTGAGGAGGGAGCAGGTATTCCTGCAGGGAGAGAAGCTCAGTTTGCAGTTTTCCAGACCTGAATCCCGTCTTTGTGCCTGGACAGCTGTGGAATGTTTGGGAACGTTAACCTCTCTTCCTGTCTTTTTTTTCTCCTCACAGAGGCCAGGGTCATCCCAGAAGGAGGTACTGTATGACATAAATCATACCTGCATACTTTATAAAAGCAAAGAAACACAGCTGTGTATGCCCACAGCTGAAGTTTTCTTTGGATATCTTACTTTGAAATTACCCAACCCAGACGTTACAGTCCTTCTAAAGTGCTAAATTCCATCCGTGTTATTTAGTGCCCTATGATGAGCCTCCGGCTGTTCCCTACTGGCCCTACTCCACCTCTGACTTCTGGAACTACATTGAATACTTCCGATCTATCGGAGCCTACAACCACATCAACGAGATGGCCCGGGCCTTCTTCGCCCACCAGCCGCTGGGAGACACTCTGGGATATGAGACCAACCAAGGACATGAACACTGAGAGGGCCGGAAGGAGCCACAAGGGAACGAGATATAAAATCCAAAGAAGCCTTTTATAAGCTTTTAAACTTTATAAGCTGAAGTGTATGTAGTATGGACAGTACAGTTAGAGTAGCCCTGTTGTAGGTCTGCATAGCTTTATGCGATATGACAAATAATTAAAAATTTGACAACTATGACAATGTCCAGAAATCATTTTTCCTCTCAGTATTCTTAATATAATACTTACTTCCTACATGTAGAATGCATTAAAAGGAGTAATGACTGCAAAGATTAATCAAATATTCTCATAAATTCTGTTAAGACCAAAAGAGCAAAAATTACAAAAATATTTTGTGAGGAACTTCATGTCTGTGTAAATGTATCGTTTCCATGTTAGTTGTCGTAGCGTCACAGTATAGCGGAACCTTCCTAACAAGCCAGCAGTGGAAGCCGGGCGTAAAAGAGCGTTGCACACAGTCGTTTTGTTTACCGACAAGCTAGTTAGCCTCGCTAGCTAAAAACTCCTAGCTTTTCTAACATCTAAAGTATCCGCTGCTGGAACAAAATGAAGCCTGCGGTGGATGAGATGTTTCCAGAAGGAGCTGGGCCCTACGTGGATCTGGATGAGGTTGGTTTACGGACTTTTAGAGCGAAAACAACAAGCTAACATGCTAATACTAGCTTGAACTCTCATTTCCGTTTTACGTTAAAATGCTTTACATTAGGAACATTTTGTAATGCGCGAAAATGTAAAGGATAGGCTAATACGAACTTACAAAGATGTCTCTGCTTTAGTAGCGTTTTACATTTGGTGTTTTAGTGTTTGTTGTATCGTCGTGGTGGAACATGTAGTGGAAGAAGAAACGCAACGCCACAAAGAGATGGTGTATTTTTAAGTCAAACAGCGCGATTTTGTTTTTGCATTCAGTGTATGCCTTTACAGCTTCATCCGAAATGCTCCATGTTGCCATAACACAACTTTTAACACAGCCAGTATTGATCCTCTTTAATATAATCAAGAAGAAATGCAGGTTAAATGTTTTAAACTTGCATACTGTGCGTCATCTGTGTTGCTTATACTAAGTTATTCCTCATTTCTTGTATCATAACCTAGTTAATTATTATGATTCCATTACGTGTGGTCAGTGATACAGAGTGCGTTGATGCATGCCTGATTGTACTGCTGTGTGTTAACAGGCAGGGGGCAGCAGCGGTCTGCTGATGGATCTGGCAGCCAACGAGAAAGCAGTGCACTCTGATTTCTTTAATGGTAAGACACACATTCCTGCATCTACGGATTTTGATTTACGCTCACTGTAGGGAATGCTATGAGCACCTTGCTGAACAGGCATGCACACAACAAAGAGACACATTGACCTGTGCAAGGAATTAGACACAAACCCTCCTCAGCTGATGTTAAATAAATTTAATTGAGTCACATATAATGCCACAGCAGAAGAGAACAGTACAGTCCTTGTACAGTAATTATATCTAATAGAGAAGTGTGTGCAAGATGTCTCCAGCTGTTAATATTAAAGCAAGTGAACCATTATGATTTCTTCCTGTCAGCTTGCTTGAATTCCCTCCCATGAGGCAAACACACTGTTGATATGCAAAGATCAATTAATAAACGAACGAACCTGAAGCAAGATAACACATCTTTATGAGGATTAAATGAGCAGCAGCGTGTTAAGGAGGGGTCATAACTCGAATAAACCTTTTAAAGTTATTTCGGTAATATGAGGGGCTGCAGTGTGAAACCAGCTTACTGACAGAGACTGCATGGGAACTGGAGTTTCAGTGTAAGCTCGTTATCCCGATTCTTCCCTTTAACCACTTTGTCTTCTCACTTTAACCCTTTAAAAACCCTGTTGTTCCCCCGTAAACACCAGTTAGTGTGCAAACACAGACCGGGCTAATCTGTTTTCCGTCGTGTAGTTTCGGCTCAGCGGCACATGACCCAGAAAGAAAAGAGCTGATTGTTAAAAAAAGACTGAGAGAGGAGGAGGATGGTAAAGTGAGTTTATAGCTGCTGTCAGACTGAAACTCAGCGGGACACCTCGCCAGTCAGCTGCTTTAAAACGCACACACCAGCAGTGCTCCTTTTAGATCAGCAGGGTTGTTATAACGCCGCTGCTGCTGTACACTGTTTTAGAAACACAAGCACTCCGAATATCAACCAGGCTTCTTATGATCATAATGACACTGTGTTCACCATGTGGCACACAATGTAACATGTTAATTAGAAGTGTCTCCCAGCTTATGTGCTTCAAAAGCTGAAGGATCTGATTATTAATGTTAAAGTTGATTAAAGTGACCTTGATTTGATGGGAGGAGATGAGCTGTTTCTGTGAAGAGGCCAGCAAGCTTTTCACTTTAGCCTCACATCAAATGAGCTAAAACAGCTTTTATTACTCTGCTCATAAACAAAGAGATTTGAAAATACTGCCTCACTAACGGGAACAAAATAGAGCTATTATTTGATCTGGAGTATACTGATCTTCAGGCTCTACCTGGCATTCACTCCCAGGTGAATGACTGGATTTTCTCCACTTTTCTGCTGCAAATTCCATCTGTCTCCGATCAAGCTGCATCAACACGCCAGTCACTCAGCGTTGAGTTTAAGGAGACTCAAGTGAAAGACATAAAAATGTCAAAAAACCTGTAGCATAGTCGGTGTACTTCATGCTGCTCTGCACTGATGGCTAACCTTTTTTCACAGCAGTCTTTGTGAAGTTGAACGAGACGCAGCATGAATATCGAATGACAAACTCCAGAGTCAAAACTGCGCATACAAAGTAATTCCAGTAATAACTACTGAAGTATCTTTGCTCTTTAATGTGGCTCTGTGGGCGTGATGCTGTCAGGTCATCCCAGCAGTGTGACAGTATCTAAAGGCAGACTCTGTTTACGCTGTGTTTTTACCCTTTGAGAACTAGCAGGTAGTTATGAGTAGCCGAAGGGAGAGCTGTCCCTCATTACAGAAAGCACAGGAATGTCCTGTCCCTGAAAATCAAAGGGAACGTTTCTCCAGCCTACTGTGCTGAATCAAGGTCAGCCTCTGGGTATTTGTGTATATACTGTTTACATGAATGTAGCCTACACACAGCTCTACTATAAATAAAGACCTGCAGTTCATTTTTCCTATACTCCATAACCTGTAATAAATGCAGAGACGCTGAAAAGGCCAGTTTACACCAAACACAAACTAGCAGTGGTCACAGTAGAATACTCTCTGTAACTGTACTGGAGAACCCCCTCTGATCATAGAGCAGACCAAACTAAAATTACAATATCAGCTTTTCTTGTTTGTGGTGACAAAACCACAGCAGCCTGCATCATCTCGTGGCGGACAGACTTTCCAACATCTGGTGTTGTTGTAACCAGATGTGTACGCTACTGAAGCCCCACAGCCACTGATCCGCACCAGCCTGTTCAGTCCTGTGCCAGTTTATGAAGGTGTTCCACTAAATAATCTACTACTGCTAATGCAAAGAATATTCTACCAAACCTCCTACGTGTCGAACCAAAAACCTCTTGATATGTCTGTTTCTGTAAAACATGCGTCTCTTTCCTTACCTGCAAACCTTTGTTGTGTTGTGTAACACTCAGATTAGGATTATATTCTGAAAGCTGCTTTTTGGGAAAAAATCAGAATATGAAATGTGTCAGATATTTAGGGTCTAGCTTCACTGCCAGTCTGCCACCTATTGTAGGGTAATTATAGACATTTAAGTGATGTGCAGGGTGTCAGGGTGTATTATGAACTCGCAGGCATCGTAAAGTCTTCTAATAAATCCCTCTGTAGTGTGTAGTCATCCACCGTAACAGAGGAACTATAGAGAAGCATGGCCACTGCCCTATAATATCAGCAGCTCCCACAGACTCACACTATTTGGTGTTTTCTCTCACAGGTCAATTAGTTATCCATTCTAAGCTGCATTTCTATGGTGCTGACATCACCAGATGTGTGAAGGACTCTTTCTTTATGAATCCTACAAAGGACGGCGTCCTTCATTCAGAGGAGGCAGTGCTCTGCATACGCACAAAAAACACCGGATTTGAATGATGTACACGTGCATTATGTGTCCATGAATACTAGGAATGAGTCTGTATTGACTCTGAGAAGCAGCATTCGTCATCTGTAAGGCTGCAGCTAATAATTATTGTCATTATTGATTTGTGTGTCCATTTTTGTCAACTAATAGATTAATAAATGAATCCTGTGGCCCATAAATAATCTGGGAATGACCCCCTAAGTTCTCAGATCAGTGACTTCATTGATTATTCGTTTCAGCCTGGGTGTCCCTGAGCAGACATGCACACCTCCAGGAACACTGGTTTTGTTAGTGTTACCAAATGTGGGGAAAAAAAGCTTCTTTATAATGGCAACACGTACATAAGCAGCGTCTGTAAACGTGGCCAGATTTAAAGCCAGACACACACCTGCATGTGTTGTGAGAAGTCTCAGCTTGTTGAACAAGTTAGCATGTGTAGCATCGTTAGCTTAAGGAGCCTGTGTGAAACAGCTGGACTAATTTCAACCTGTGTTTGTGTCTGCAGACTTTGAGGATCTGTTCGATGACGACGACCTGCAGTGACGTCTCGGCACCTGTGTGATTCTCTGAACCTGTACATAAAATAAATGATTTAAACGAACCCGTACCCGCCACAAGCTCCCTTTGTATTTTTACAGTGCTAATAAGTCACTCAGCAGCAGACTGAATGAAGCCCTTTCTGTGTGTTTTTTTAACCAAATAAAAGCTGTCACAGTGAACCAGGTGTCTGTGAATTCTAAGAATCCCTCACATTCCAGCTGCAGAGAAAATTATGAGTATGGTTTTGGCGTCGTCGTGTTTGAATCTGCTCCTCTCTGGATTGTAGGTTTGTAGGCTCCGTGAAACACCTGTTAGCAAACGTAATTACATACGAGATACAGTGTTAACATGGGTGCTAAATGTTCAGTCTGGGACACGATGGGACAGGAAAGAGGCTGAAAACATGTGGAAACACTAAAAAATACAGAGCAAAGGAAGCATTCAGATGCTGTAGAATGCAATAAAATCAAAGTTTCTACTAATATTTTTCAACAGAAACAAGTTAGTATAAAGTCTTTTTATTGGCCATGGTCAAAGTAGGACATCCTGTGTTTTTTTTAGTGAGGATTTCCATCAGATTTGGGCCCCTGCCTGCAGAGATCTGCTCCTTTGCAGCCATCAGAGTGAAACACTGCCTTAAAGGGCCGGTCTTTGCATCTGTTTGGTGATGCTTTGTGTTTCATAGTAATGATAATAGCACATGTGTAGAAGAGTGTAGACTTTTTCAAACATGCAACTGGATCCACACCCTAACTCCATGCATCCTAACAATCGGAGTCATCCAACGCACACTGGTAGCCTGCAGTGCATTTTAAAGATGGAGCCTCCACCCAGCTGCTGATATGAACATCATCAGGCTAAAGTACACAGACATTTGGAACATGTACACGTCTCCTCCACTGTGTTTAGTAATGTCATGTGTAAGTGTTAGGACTTTGTTTGTTGGTCAGTCAATCGTATATCTTCACAGTTTAAGCATCTCACACCGCAGAGCGCTCTGACCCTCATCCACATGAGCACTAAGTTCTGAACGAACACATCAGGCTTTGGTGTGTTTTGTCTGAGTTTTGTGTCTGTGTGTTTGCTGACGGTTTGAAGTGGGTGTAGAGGCAGATGGTCACATAAGCTCTGCAACAACAGAATCCAAACTCAGTTTGTGTGTTGCATTCCTTTTGTGCCTGTTTACTGTCAGATCGCACAGACAGCCTCTGAAATATTGAACACAATAAAGGAGCAGCTGCTGTGTCAGTCTGAAGGCGAATGAATCATCATTCAAGTCGTGTCGTTTGTCACTTTCCAGTGCCTTTTGGCATTAAAACATAATGAGTGAAAATGTTCTATAAGCTAATAAAAACATCCACCCCAGACATGTCGAACAGCATTACAGGCGTACTCTGTCAGACGTGGTGGTGTTGCATCATGCATCACAGCCTCTCCTCTCCAGCTGTGTGTGTGTGGAGGCTGGCATGCCTGAACACAGTTAAAGTGAGGAGGAAACTGTAGATTATCAGATTCCTCATGTGTAGACCAGCTGTGTGCTCAGACAGGAGCTGTGGTTTGGCTCTCACTGAGGTCTGAGAAGTGCTTATGTGGCACCTTGACTCCCTGATCATTATTCCCTCATGTTTCTTCCCTCCTCTGTTACCTCTGCGGCCTTTGTTTTAAATGCTATCCTTTACCTTTGCACGCTTAAACCCAACCTAAAGTTTGATATGTGACCTTTAATGTGGTGTTTTTTAAAAAAAAATCATGAAGCATTTTAAATATAAAAAAGAGCAAAACACTAGAGGCAACTTCCACGTCTCCATCTCCTCTCCTATACCTCCCACCTTCTCTCCTTTCCTGTCTTTAATTATGGTGCCTCCAATTGGCTGAAACTTTCAGCCAATCAGATGTCTTGTTAAGGTGGTCCCTGGGCCCTCCTCAGGTGGTCCCTGTGTGCCTTTTTGTGTGTGTGATGGGTTGGTCGGTTTAAAACCTAGCAAGATCCTTGTTGTCAGGGCAGTCTGTAAGAGGGGCTGCAGGACCGGGGAGCAACAAGAGTCTTCATCACACACATTTAACACACTCACTCACACACACACACACACACCTGGTGGACCTGGTGTTCAGTCTCCTGGGTCTGCGGACGGACACGCTGGTAACAAACAGGTGAGTGAGTGCTTGTTCTGGTGGATTTAGGTGCTGTTCAAAGTTTCAAGTTCAGGTTGGAGTTGTGTTTTACGATGACAAAACCAGGAGCCGCGTGGCGACCTCCTGGTTTAGAGGAGGTCACCTCCACGCTGCAGGGGTCACTTCTGCAGGTCAACGACAGCACAGGACAGGCTGAGACAACAAACTGACAACCAGTTAGACGTTCAGAGACAGTGACAGAGAGAAGTTTCTAAAGAGCCGACAGCCTTTTAACGTGTGTGTCTTTGGTGTGTGCAGCAGAAGAGGAGCTCCATCCATCCCTCCAGTCATGGCTGAACGGAGGAGAACCAGTTTCTCTGGTGTGATGATCACCGCTTTGCTGGCCGTGATGCTGCTGCCAGGTGAGTAGTGTTCGGTCACAGATATTCTCCTCTGTTTGGTTCTGTCTGTTCTGTCTCTCAGTGCCCAACTTAGGACACTAAATGTATCATATATCAGTGATATCAATATTAATATAAAATTATTTCAGCTCACTTATTGAGGATTAAATGACGTAATGATAAACCCAGAAATCCTGGAACAACTCAGGCGGGATGAAGAGGGAACCGAGAAGTTTCGATGATGCGTTTAAATGTTTTGTGTTATAAATATATTCAGCCTAGAAAATGACTGATGGTAGATCAGTGCTCTTAGACTCCGCGGTGCATTCGCTGTCGTCGCCTCTAAGTTATTATCATCCATTAAAACCTCCTGACTGATTCATCACACCACAGGAACAACAGCACTTCCTGAGCTCTCACACACTGAAAAGACTCCACGGCTCTCTGAAGGATAACTACGCTTTAGTGCGACAGCACTTATTATTAAAGTAAGAAAAAAGGATTAAAAGCTGCTGAATGCTCACTTATCACAGCATCACTCTTACCTAACATTTGAATAAACCTGGGTCCATTCACAATCAACTGATGATCACACAAAGCAGGATAAATGCTTCCAAAAATGCAAAAGCACATTGGAGTTAAAAAAAATACTGAATGAATAGTGCAAATAACAGTGTGACAATCAGTCCTGATTATAATAGAGACGCATTAATGAAAAAAACATCCGCCGTGATTTGCTTTTTATCTTCAAAACAGCAAAGCTGCTATTTAAATAATATGAATGACGAGCTTCATGCAGCTGAATAAAAAAAAAGAGTGTGAGGATGAAATCAGACGCACAACATTTTTGTTGATTAGTGAATGATCTCCCTGTTAAAGCCTCTCCTTTGGTCATCACTTCACAACCATCCATCTGAAGGATGTTAGTGTGTGTTGGTCTGACTGTCATCCATTATAATATAATCTGCCCGTGCTGCTCATAAATCATGGGTAATGTTTCTGATCTGCAGACACCTGTTTTCACTAACGCCTCATATTTCCATTTAAAAAGTTAAAAGGAGGAGGAGGAGGAGGAGGAGGAGGAGGAGGAGGAGGAGGAGTTCTTTCATCAGGCCTGGTCCAGTAAAAAAATTAGTACCTGTCAGCATCACCTCCTCCTCCTCCTTTGCCCTCTTAAAGCACTGCTGTTTCCAGATGTGCCTACCGTTTTTTACAGGCTCATAAAAAACAATACAGCGGATACACTGAGGCAGCATCATTTACTGCACCCCCCCCTCCTCCTCCTCCTACTCCCTCTCTTCTTCATCCTCATCACTTCACCCCACCTTCACTCCCTGTCCTTTAAATCCTCACATGCTCCACTGAACATCTGATAGCTTATCAAAACTTCCTTTTTAATCAGTAGATTGATGTTTTCACTCTTTTGACACATCACTCTAAATAATCCTCTCTGCAGTCACCCCCCCCCCTTTATTTTCTCCTCCTCCTCGTCCTCCTCCTCTTCCTCTTCTATGAAGGTTTTTTTGTCCCTGCAGAGATGAAAGAAAAACCTGGAGGAGAGCTGAATTTGCTCTACCATCCGCTGCATAGGGGGCAAACATACATGTTCACACACACACACACACCTCTTTGAAACCACAGCATGTGGTTTGGTGTTACAGGCTTTCCTGTAAAATCTACAAAGAGCTGTGGTCGCCGGCACCTTCAGGCAGAGCCAATTAGCCCTGCTCCGTTTAATGAATAATATCAGCCTGCGAATGTTTGAGGTTTAATGTCATGTTGTCACATCACACAAACACACAAAAATACACACAAAAAACATCTGAATAAGCAAATCTTGTTTGTTTTGGCAGCATTCATGTCTGCTGGACCAGTCATGCAGAAGTCCAAAGGAGATAAAGGTAAATATGTGACCTTAAATACACATACAATAGGTGTTTGTTTGCCAGTGTGTTAGAGGTGAAGGACCAGACGAGCTGCTGAAAGATGAGTCCATGAACGTACTTTTTGATTAAACAGTTAATACCAACATTTATCACAGCGCCTCGCCTTTTTTTAAACACGTAACCCTCTGATTGATGTGAAAAAGCAGCTTGGAGTCCTTGTCAGAAGCTTTTTAAAAAGTCACTTGGAAAGTCCTTGAATTCGATGTGTGTCCAGATGTGTGTGTGTGTTGGAAGCTATTGGATTAGCAGTGCCATCCTGTTCTCTCTCTCCTTTGCCCACAGCGGGGGAAAGCATCCAGGAGAGGGCGGCGGCAGCAGCCATGCACAGGAGGCTGATCCGCAACCGCAGGAACATCAGCTGGTACAAACAGCACTCTGACTTCTGGTCCTGGTACAAGTACTTCACCGACAACGGCAACCAGGAGGCAGTGAGTGACACACACCAAAACTATTCTGGACATTCATAACCTTGTCTGCGCATATTTTTTCAAATTAATGTTTTTATATTAGCAGTGAACAAAATTTCAAACACCAAATAGTACATTTTTTTGGTGCCATCTTGCTGCTCTGTGTCATTTTTGGAAACATAAAGCAGCTGACTATAATCACCATGGTGACCACAGAGCAAACAGACAGGGAGTACTGGATGTAGATTTAGAATTCTGCTGAATAAATGTATTAGGCTGAGTTAAATGCTGTTTAAATGCTCTTTAGAAACACAGATGTGTAACAGCAGGTGTTCAATGTTGAACCTGTTCTCTCTGGCGTCTCAGGTTCAGGAGATGGACCGCATGTACCTGGCTTATCTCCAGAACAAGAACCGGGCTGAGGGACGCCGCTCCTACAAGGCCTACTTGCGCCACCTTGGTGATATCTACAAGTCCTGTGCTGACTCCGACGATCCCAACTGTGTGTCTACCTACACCACCAGACCTAAGCCGGAGCCTCCCAAGCCTGCGCCAATTAAAACCTGCGACCCCACCAAGGACCCCCACTGCCTCTATCTTGCTTTGGTCCAGGGCAAGAGCCCCTACCTGCCCCTGGTGCTTCCAGTTGCCGCCCCTGCCCCGGCCCCAGTGAAGGCCCCCGCCCCCCTGTACACGCGCTCTGCTGCTCCAGCAAAGGACCCACAGTCAGGGTATTACTACTACGCCCCATCTGCAGTGCCGTTCCTCTCTAAGGTATGCTAAACACATGTCTTCAAACTGTAAGATGCAGTGGTTTCTCTCTCACTAATAATGCAATGCTCATCTCGCTCCTGTTTCAGGAGCAGACGGCCGAGCTGCTGCGTATCTGCTCCTCTGATGATGTGGAGTGCCTGCAGTACCATCTCAGAGCGGCCCATGGCTACAAACCCTCCGCTGGGCCCCTCCCTTCATATGCTCACCTTGGCTGTGACCCAAAGAAGGACCCCACCTGCAAGCCCATGCTGGTGCAGAAAGCTCCTTCTGGTCTCTACTTGCAGTACCCCAACTGTGATCCACGTGACCCCGTCTGTGCCTACGCTGCCTCCCTCGTGGTAAGATTTAATTCAACAAAATTTAAACTGCTCTCACATTTGTTGTTTGAGTCTATCATGTCTGTGACGTGTCCTTCCAGGCACCCCGTGCTCCTAACCCCCCTGCCCCTGCTGGCCCTGGATCCTGCAATCCTCTCTTTGAAGAAAACTGCAACCCTCTTACTGCCACCAGGTTTGCCACTCCCCCAGAGGGGTACAAAAACGATGAGAGTGACGAGGCTGCTGCTATCCGTGCTGCACCTCCTGCTGAGCAGAACAATGACCCTTATGCCATGTTTAGAGATGCTTATGCTAACGCTAACAGAGTTAATGATCCTTACGCTATGTATCGCTGGGCTAGCGCCCCAGCTTCTCCTCCAACAGCTGACCCGTATGCCCTTCTGCGTCAGTACATGTCCCAGGCTCATGCTAATGACCCGTACGCCCCACGCATGGAGGCTGCACCCGAGGCTAACCCCAATGATCCTTTCTCTGCTATGCGTGAGGCGGCAGCTGCCATGCATCGCCATGGCCCTCCCAACCCTAGGCAACATAACCCTTTTGCCAACACCAATAGCAATTTTGAGGAGCCCGTCCAGGAGCAGCGCCACCCTCTGGGGCCACCAGGCAAAACCAAGGAAGGCTACGACTGCTTCATTGGCTATGACCGGGAATGCTTCCCTATGAAGCCTGCTGAGCCTCGCTCTGGAGTCCACCGTCGCATCCCTTACCCTGCCGAGGCCTATGAACCCCACCTGAACGCTGATGGCACCCGCAAAGGAGTCCTGGAGCCTTCCAACCCACACTGCGACCCCGAGTATGACCCTGACTGCCGCCTACGTCGCTATGAGCCAGACCAGACCCCTACCTTGGCCCAGCCTGAGCAGCACACTGAGGAGGACGACAGGCAGGGGGCAGCAGAAAGCGAGCACACAGAGCAGCAGGAACAGGATCCGTACGAGGCAGAACCCTACCAGAGTGGCCAGGAGGAGCCTCACATGCCTTACCAGCCACTCTCACAGGGAATGCCTAGTCTTCAGGACATACTCCGGCGCTATGGAGACCAGTTCCCTGAACAGGATGACCACAGAGCTTATGCAGACGACTACCGCAAGAAGTAAACATGCTAACACACACATGCATGCAGATGGACATGAATACACAGTCCTGTGCGTTCCTGTAGCTTAGCCCTTGAGGCCTTACGCAGTGAGATCCCAGTTCTAACGGGACCAGATATGGGACACAGAGGAAGTCTATGGACCCAATGAGTGATGCACATACATGTACATCCCAACATGGATCCTGCTGTAGGAGCACGCTCAGAAATGTTGCTGGAACATGCTCGGCTTTCTTTAGTTGCTTTGGCTTTCTACTTTCAAACCTCATCCACCCGCATAATGACTTCTGCATCCTCGGCTTTGCTTCTGTATCTATACGCTCACTTTTTTAAAAAAATAAAGTGTATTTGTTGCTTGTTGTCACTGATTGATTATGTAAGGGTTTTTTTCATCTTGAATGTTCTAATAAAAAGAAATCTAGAAAGCTGTTTTTGCATTTTATTTGACATTTTGGTGCAACTAGCCCGACATAATGTGGGACTGCCTGCAGACCTGTAGGCAGACAGTGGTGCTGTTAGTATCGTAGACCATCATCACCAGGAAAACGTAATACCAGGTGTACATATCAAGGCTTTGGAAACTACCCATGTGTATGTAAAATAATATTCAAAATGGTCATGAAGCACTTGAGTACAATAAAGGTGTGGTGTCAGGGGGCAGGAACCTCAAACTCCTGTCTGAAACATTTTTTTGTCATTTGTCATGTAAAAAACTGACAAGAAATCCATTTCTTTCAGCTTCATGTATGAGGTTCTTACACATCCTGACCATCCTGACCATCCTGACCATCCTGACCGTAATGCACGTGTCTGAGTGAAATGAATGAAAAAATACTGGAGCTTTAAATCACTTCTCACACTGAGACGTCAGAAATGGAAGGATTTTCATGTTGGCAGAGACAACACTGACAAGTGGTTTCTGTGCATCTCAGCCTCTTTGTCTTGTTCCACCTTCATCCTTTGACATGTTGATTCTCGCAGTCAGCTCAAAACAAAAAAGAGAGAGAGCAGAGCCTTGACTTTATTGATCCAACAGCCTTCAACCTGCTATTCAATAGTCCAAGTTAAAAAACCAAACAAGTCTGCTGTGCTATCAATACAAATCGTTGTTGTTGTGTCTCCTCTACTGCAGGGCGGTTAAATACAACTGCTAACATACAGCATGTTTACTTTAATTATAGTGAATATACAGTCATTTAAGTGAGATAAATGCAAATTGATTTGACTATTGATTATCTTTCAGAGACCAAACCTGAGATGGACTTGTCTGTTCTTCACATATTGATGTTCATATTAAAAAAAAACAAACAAAAAAACTATAAAAGAGGCTCCAGGCAGAGCAGATAAAACAGGAACAGTCATTTCTGCTGATGTGTAAGTAAACAAAAAGTGCACTTGAGGAGGTGTGGTACGTTCTGAAACGATAAATGAGAGCATTTACAGTGTGTGGAAAACACTTGTTTCAGATCATGGAACAAATTTAAATATTAGACAAAAATAACACAAGTTCACACAAATATGCAGTTTTTAAATGAAGGTGTTTATTATTAAGGGGGAAAAAATGTGATTGCCCTCTAAACCTAATAGCTGGTTGGGCCACCCTTAGCAGCAACAACTGCAATCAAGCGTTTGTGATAACTGGCAGTGAGTGTTTTACAGCGCTGTGGAGGAACTTTGGCCCACTCATCTTTGCAGAGTTGTTGTAATTCCGCCTCATTGGAGGGTTTCGAGCAGGAACCACCTTTTTAATGTCATGCAAAAATCCACAGGGGCTTCATGTTGCAAATCCTAGACTTGATTTGTGCATTTTTCTTCTAAGTTTTTACATTTTTTTACTTACTTTACTTACTTTACTTACTTACTTGTTTCTTGTAATTTTGTTACATTTGTGAATTATTATTTTATTTCAGTTTGTTTTATTCAAAAATGGCCCCAGTACAACTAACACACCATTATATAAACCTGCCAGATCATTAGCACAGTAGGCTAAGTATGTCCTGTAAATAAAGCTTTAGGAGAAACATGTCTAACTTTGGAGATGGCAAATTCACCTCTAAACAAAGCAGAAGACAGGCAGAAGGAAGCAGATGTTGTTTCCATCAGCTGAGTTGGACGATATTGCAGAAATGCCAGCCAAACCTTTTACACTGACTGAGATAAAGACATGAAAAAGATCAATCTGACAGCAAATGACCTTCTGAACGACCAGAGCTCTTCCCTCTAATTTCTCTTTTCTAAAGAGACAACAGCAGACATGTTTTAGCATATTGTCACATCATGTGCCTTCACTCTGAGTGCAGTGTGCCAAAGAGAACATCAAACAACAAACGACAACAAACTGCTGCTGCCGAGCAGTGTTTTAATCTCCTGCCTGCAGGAGAACTCCTCATCCGAAGAGTTACTGTAAATCTGCTCGGCGTTGTTTCTGTTCACAGGGCTGCTTAGTGTCTGGGTTCTGTCCTTTCTGTTATCTCATTTTGCCTCCGAAGGATGTTGTGTGTTTATGAAATCAACTCAACATGTAGCACAAATTCACTTTAAGTTGAAAACATAAGAAAACAGACTTCAACTTTAACACTCTGAGGCCAACAATGTAAAATTAAAGCCACTTGAATATTATTGATCTGCAGTTAAATCTTCAGGTGGCATACAGAGAAAGATCCGTGTTACATTTTTATTCATAAATATCATTCTGTAACATGAGAAAGGCGTTATGTTAAAATATGGCCGTATTTCTGGATAGAAACATGATAATATATGATAACATAGCATGAAATAGATGCAAAAATATGTAAAAATATAGCATGATAAAATGATCTATATAAAGAAATATCAGAAGAAAATCTAAGCAAAGCTATAATATAAATATATCAATAAATATATCAAGTTTTTTTCATGTTAAAATAAAATACTTTCAATGTTTAAGTGAGAATTCTGAAAGCATAGCATGAAGAAAAGTCTAAAGAAATGAAACAAATATCAATATATGTAATATATGTAAAAGCAAAACACACACCAAAAAAAGGAAAAGAGCAGCTTTTCAACTCACAGTAAACTTTGTTTAACCGGTGTAAATACATAACACTGGGAAGCAGCAAACACTTTAAAACAAGATGATTAATGAGCCTATAGGCAGGCTGAGCGGGGCTCGCTGCCATGCTGGGAAACACAAAACAGAATACAAACACACACATGTTGTCGGCTGTCTCTGTGGGGAAGAGAGGAGGAAAGGAAAGTGTGATGTTTCCATCCTTTACCTCTTCATCAGACTCCTGCTGCATACAAGACAACACAAAACAAGAAATCATAGCGAAGAGAGCGTGAGACAAACTCCTTCAGACTGAATGAAGGAGTGAGTGTTGGCATGTGTCTCATCTGTTTGTGTGTGTGACAGAAAGAGATCCTTATCCCTAAATATATCTGAATCAGTCTGCCTGCAGCTGCTCACAAAGTATATACCCCCTGCACTGCCGACACACACACGCACGCACACACACACACACACACACACACACACACACACACACACACACACACACACACACACACACACACACACACACACACAGAGGCTGGGACTCCCTCTTGTGGCTGCTGATGTAGGAGGCGAAGGAGGAGGAGAACGTCAGTCACTGCTGATGTTGTCAGCAGGAGTCAGAGCTGATTATTTGTTGAAGACTAACAATAGATCACAGTGTCCAGACCAATTACCAAACATCCCCGACACCTCTGTCCTGTCAGCAGCTGTTAAAGAGTGGGAGTTACAGACACACATTTAACGCTGTCAAAGCAGCACATTGGGATTAGACAGATTATTTCTGCTGCACTTGTTAATACACATAATGAATAATGCTGCCCTGACTATATTTGTCAGCTTTGTGTAGTTGTGATTATATCATGTGTGTGTTGTGTTTTTTTCTCATAACCACTATTATAAGAAGAAGCAACAGATGTTATATTAAGTGAATCATTTTCACAGTTTAAATCATATTTACATATTGATCCTTTTCTTATTGATGATTTCCTGGGGTTTTTGGACCCCTAAAAGCCACCGTTCAGCATCACAAATGACTGGCATTAAAAGAAACCCATACACTAGTGAGAGACACAACACAATATGTTAAATAAACTAGGGATGTCCCGATCAGGTTTTTTTGCCTTTGAGTCTGAGTCTGAGTCATTTGATTTTGAGTATCTGCCGATACCGAGTCCCGATCCGATACTTTCAAGAATCTCTATAAAGGCGGTAAATAGGATTTCAGACACGCAGCAGCTCGAGACCTCGCAATATAGTCGATAATATTGTCGTTTTGAGACCATGTTCAACTAATATAATGATAACGACATACAATGCAAGTACACAATTTCAAAGATCAATAAACTTTAATTTCTAAAGAACATTTAACACTTAAAGGCCCTTATCATCAACATTATTATTATTATTATTGTTATTATTAATGATAATAATATTAATGTTGATATTATTATTATGAGTAATGATAGACCTATTACCATGGCTTATCTGAGCATAATCAATGGAGTTAAGTCAAACCAACCAGCACGTCATGAGCAACAGAGCCAAACAACACGCACTCTCTGGGAGCGGGCTCACCTGTACGCACATGTGCTTGTGTGCGCACGCGTTTGCATGTGTGTATGCGCATCAGGCCGCTGCAGACAGCTGCAGTGAATTTTACAAATGCCACCATGTAGACAGAAACACATAGAAACTGACAGCAGAGATGGCACCAGAGGACTGGGCAAGAGAACTAATGGGTGGCGCTGCAGCGAGTGCCGCCAGTGAGAAGGCAGAGAACTTCACTCGTACAACGCGGACTCTCTCTGAGAGCAGGTTCTATACATGAGCATGTTTAGTGTCGTGGTGAATTGTGGCAAAGTGTTGAACTGGTGTTGTGCAGCTTCACAGCTCTCTGTGTTGCTGTAACGTCCAAGCCCTGCAGCGCTGTGACGCGCTGTGACGCACCGTGGCGACGCAGACAGCGAGCTGACCGTGGTCTGCTCAGAACATCCCGTAAACGTCACACAATGAGTTAAAAAAATACAAACTACCTGTTGATTTGACACATTTTAAGACAGAAGCCGCGGGCCATATAAAGTCCGACGGCCTTTATGCGCTACGACGCACCGGAGTGACGCCTTTTGTCATCCAGTCTCTTTGGCAGCGAGAGGGAGAGAGAGAGAGAGAGGAAAACAAACCAGCATGCAAATGTAATTTATCGCGGCAGAAAAACTTAATTTATCGTGCAATTAATTGACTTATTGTTTATCGCGACAGGCCTAGTCATACCCCTACACTACAGGACACAGAGCCACCCTGCACAGAAGGCGTTAACTTTGAGAGCCCTGATAAATATATATCCGAGTCCTGATCGGGAGGTAATGTCCGATTCCGATCGAGACTGAAATCCCGTAATCGAAATCCCGATTTCGGATCACGTGATCGGATCGGGACATCCCTAAAATAAACCATGTCACAATTTTGTTTATTAATGGGGATATCTTTTTTTTTAGCAATAATTCTAGTGACGGTGACTGATTAACTAAGTTTAAATAAAAAATAAACCAAATACTCACCAATCATGATTATGCTCTATAGTTTAATCATTTATAGTTTAATCAGTAAACATGTGGTGTAAGGTTTTTTTTATACTTTTAAAGGTGACCAGAAAATACATGTTACCATAGTGTGATTTTTTTTCAACACATGAGATGCATGGCCACAGTTATTAGACCTTAGAGGGTGTTGGAGGGATTAAATTGGATTATAGATATAGACCTATTTTATGTGGCGGAAATCTCGAGAAGGTTTTAAATCAGTTCTTTGTTTTTTTCTGCTGCATAATCAATCAATATTTAAAATCAACTACAAATAATATCAGGAGAAACTTAAAATATCATCCAGTCTTTGCTGGATGTGCTCTGAAAATAAGAGCAGCAGAAAAAAAAGACCTTCTTCCTGACACATTACAATGACCACGAATCACCTGCATGAAAAGGCGCCGCTTCTGTCACCTTGTTCTCAGAGCTGGGACTAGCAGATGGCGCACAGCATCAGGAGGGGGTCCCGCTCTGCTTGTGTCTCCAATTAGAAAGAAACTGGAAGAAGAATGGAGGTAAAAAAAAGAGGAGATGGTGAGGTGAAGGAGAGAGGAAAAGAGCAGACACAGCAGTCACACGGCTTAAAAGGTCGAGTGTCAGTGTGCAGGAGTATTCCAGCACACGTCATTGATTATGAGATGACGATGATAAGGGAGGAGGAGGAGGAGGAGTGCTGCTCCTCTTTCCATGTAAGGCGTGATACAGTGGACAGAGCAGTGGAGGTCCATAAACGTCACACATCATTTAGATCACCAGTTATATCCTAAAGTGTCTCATTAGTCTGTCGTGAAGAACTCGATTACCAATTTCCCCCTGATAGGTCCAGGTTTGAACCATTACAGGGGGGCTCATTGCTCATAATAAGTTCTGTCAAAGACAAAAATGCTTCATAAATCCATAATTAAAGTTGCCAGTAGACATTGTCACAGAGGGTCAGGCAGCGTTCTTCAGTCTTAATTAGCCATGTGCCTTCAGCTGGGGGTTAATTTATGTTTAACCCGCTTAGAGTCATGCTCCACAGCTGTGAGGCCAACAGAAGAGAAACACCTGGACATCAACATTTGGAAATATAACAAAGTCAGAGTGAACGCTGAAAAACTGCAGCAGAAAAAAGACAGCTAACAAAACAACTGTCTCACCATGAGTCAGTAATGTGCCTGAATGTTTTCTAATAGTCCTCAACTGTGGACTCCAGGAGAGACAAACTGCAGTTTAACGTCTCTGAAATGACAACCTGGGTCCATTGTAATCATGGTAACAGTGCACTGTAAACCTTCTGAAACAACAGAAGGACCCTCTAACCATCTACAGCTGTCAAATCTGAAAGCAGCGCCTCCCCTGGGCCCCACCAGGAGATCCAAGAGACTGTGTAAAGACCAGTTCAATGAAGAGAACGAAACAAGTGTCACAAGAAATTTGCGGTGTGACACTCATCATGGAGGTCTATAGGGACCACCCCCAAGTGGCCATTTGCAGGACTGCAGCTTTGTTTACTTCTTTCCCCTTGAAGTTGTCACTTGGATTGTGAGTTTCAAATGAATAGTTGGCAGGTGATTGATTGAACCATCTGTCAGTGGGAAAGCTCACTGATGAAGATCTTTGAATAGCAAGTAGCAGTTAGCATGTGGTAGATGATTTTGATGCCACCAATGCATTACTGTTCTTAACCGCTTTGTCTTGTATTAGGGTCACAGGGGGGGCTGGAGCCTCTTCCAGCTGTGCTGTCACCTACAGCCAGTTCAGAGCCTCCAATAAACCTAACATTCATGTCTTTGGAAAGTGGGCGGAAGCCGCAGTACCTGGAGAAAACCCAAGAAACTCCACACAGAAAGGTTTGCATCCACTCTAAATTTGTGAAGAAAAAAATTGTAAAAAAAGTCTTTTTTTCTGACACCTTAAACAGGCCCATACTTTTCAGTAGTCCCCCACACTGATTGGTCTAAACCACCCATGGAACACAGCCTGAAGTCAGCTTCTACACAGCTGCACGTGAACTACACAGTCACATTCTCATTTAGCTAGTCCAGTGAAAACACCTGGAGGAGAGTGGAGACTTCAGTTTCATTGTATCTACACTGTACCATTGTACTTTACACAAGGGGAATATAATACAGTGTTACAGAAAATGAGACAAAAAATGGGCTCTCTATCAGATAAGAGAGGTCAGAGGAAGACCGAGTCAGCGATTTCCTCAGATTTAAGCAGCCTCTATATCTGCAGGATTAGACTGAGGAAGAGTCCACAATATTATAATATGAGGGGATTTAAGGGAAGAATTTACCCCGCATGTTACGCACTGTTTTATATTCTTTTCCTCGTCCTTCTTGTGCAAACTTTGGAGCAGCCGCAGTTTGATTTGGCTCTTTGTCAAGGTCAGCACAGACCTGCTCAAAAAAAACTTTCTGTTTGTACCCTGATGATATCTCAAGACAGAAATCTGGCATCCAAGGTCAGGAAGAAACTAACGCTCAGCCGATTTGGACGTGAATAAATGTTTTGATTGTTTACAGCGTTTCTTTTTATACTTCAGTTATTAATGTTCTTTTTGTTCCCCAAGGAAACAGAAACGTTTCTAACAAGGGCGAAGGAGAGAGCGACAGAGAGACGCAGATACAGAGAGGAGCGCTGCGGTGGGGATGTCTTATCATTGTGCAGCAGGGTCGCTCAGAGACTAAAACCCATGAACTAATTTCATACCAAATTTACATGAAAATTACTATTAATTACTGAGAGATATTAGGTATGTTGGAAACAATTATTCAGACATTATTATGTAAATGTAATTTTGTTTCTGTTCCCAGTGTGAGGCATGTGCTTCATCTGGTTGTTAAGTGGAAAAACAAACCAATAAAGACTTTTTAAAGGCTGAGTGTGTGTGTGTGTGTGTGTGTGTTATTTTGTTCTTATTCCAAAGTTTCCACCTTCCTAACTGTGATTAGTTGGATCCTGTGTCGTGTGATGCTCGAGGGCCACGACTCTCAGAAGCCAGTGGCACGCAGCCGTCACTTGGCGACAACCGGCGACAGGTTGTCGTGGCAACCTTGGCGTGATAGATCTCCCCACCTTTTGCTGTCGTCTTGGCAATGATCTGGTGTTTATCTTGCTATCCTTCGCCGTGAGCGCTCATTCATCATCCACCCACCGCTCAAAAGGGGGCACAGCCCTCACTAACGGTGTGTCTGATTAAATATTAATCACCTTTTAAAACACTGCCAGGTGTGTGTGTGTGTGTGTTTTGCTTTTTGTTTTGCTTCTGTAAGTCCAGTTTTCCAAACTTCCCTCCACCTTGCAGCAGTAATGCGTTTCACCTTTTTCACATTCAATTAAAGTAATGAAACACCCTGAAAATCAAACGTGAACAGAGGCGTGACACCGTCTATTCTAATGAAAAAAAAAATCCCATGAACATGTGACCGTGTCCCTGAAATGTGCGGGCGCGCCTCTTTCTGTGTACACAACCAAACTCTCCATGTTTGGTTGTGAAGCTTCGCCATCTGGAGCTGTGATGCTGTGATGAGTGTGTGTGTGAGAGCACATAAGCGGTGGAGAGCAGCTGTTTAAAACCACAGCAGATGGGCGTCAGGAGAGAGGAGCGACCATCACGCTTTCCCCTGCTGGAGAACAGGCCTTTACACACACATACAGACAATAAGATCAGTGTTTGTCTGAGCTGCTTTTTAGACCAATTTTCTGCATTCATAAAAACAGCTTTCAGGCGTGTGTTTTATTATTATTTTAGGGTTTGACGTAATAATTTTTATCCCTCGCTCATTAAATTTCATTATTTCACAGTGTTGACACTTAAGCAGTGACTGTACACACTGCTTAAGTACAGAGAGTGTACACACATAAATTCACTTTAACTTTGCTTAAATAGATCAGAAATATACAGCAGTCAAGTGCATTAGGCACTGTAAGTCAGCCTTCCATCACCAGAAAAACCATGTGTGTTGAAACCAAAGAAACATCTGGAGTTTATGTAGCTCAGTGCTCACGTTTAATGTTGTAAAATAAATGAAATAAAATGTCAGAAAAAAAAGTTGATATACAGTAAACTCCGCCTGAGAAATGAAGCCCAAGCTAAAGAGTCAAACACTGCAGCTATGTTTGTGGTGGATCAACATGGTGGACTTTCACGCATGAGTCTGTGGTTTGAGTCCCCTTCACACCGTCGTTTTATTTTCCCCAAATGTTGAGATCTGTGTTTATGCTTGACTGGCGTTGACATAAAAAGTTAAGTAGTTTAGGATCATGTTAAAACACACAAATTAATTTTACAAGGAAAACTACTTTACATGTGAATATGTCACAGGCTCAAATGTTGACGTTATGTTCTCCTGGTAAGGACAGACTGACAATCAGCACTGACTTACAATAAAACTTTATGGATGGATGGATGTTTCAAAAGACGTGCAGGTCGGGCCTTTCACTTTGTTTTTTTTATTTAAAAAAACCTCCAATACTAACATAGTGAGTCTATATTAGGATCTATCTTTTAGAAAAAGATATTATCAGCAGGAACCCTCCGACAGAGCCAGAAACATGAACGTCCCTCTCTCTCTCTTCTCGGTTCTCCTCTGTGTTTCTGATGAGCTGACATAAAAGTCTCCGAAAGTTCAGGACTCAGCAGGAAAATACAGTGAGAGAAATCCCACAGCATCATTAGCAGCAGCAGCAGCAGTCTGCTGATGAGTGTTTGTGCTTTTTCATAAGGTATGAATTAAAGTTTGAGCATCACAGAGTCACTTCAAGATGAGGACTGCATACAAGAGAGCATGACAAATGATCCTCATATACTGATGTGTCAGTGAGTCCTTCTACAAATACAGTGGCCTTGTGCTAACTTCATTTTTTAATTTCTTCACTGTTAATAGTTTTATTTATTTTTTCTCTGTTCTGACAAACTAAAAAATATTTATAATTCCTTGTGGACACGGCTGCTGCAGGACAGTGAATGGTGTGATTACAGCGCCTGCTCTGTGGATTATGAGGATTTAACTGTCCTCTGTTCATGGGATTTTCTCTATATTTGTAAAAATATTTCAGACGTCTGGTATGACTCGGCTTTGTTTTGTGCTGTTTGTTGTCATCGCACAGTAATTCAAAAATTCTCGAGTTCTTCAGAGAAACTTTCAGTCATGGCAGAGAAGCATCCGAAAAGAAAACAATGCTGCCAGCAGCTGCGTGGGAAATGACTGAGACCTGCTGCTCGTCAGACACAGGCTCAGTCAGGCTGTCAGTGCTGTTTAGAATAGAACAGAAATACTTTCTTCATCCCAAGCTGGGAAATTTCCTCAAACATTCTACAGACGTTTAGAACGTTTAACGTTTAGATGAGTTCTTTTTATTTCTGTAACGCTGTGAATGTACTCACATTAACTGATTCTGCAAGGTTACAGCTTACATAAAGTGAAACTCTAATTTATAAAGCTGTTACACTGTCTGAAGGAGTGTTTGCACAGTAAACCACCACAGCAATAACTATAATTGATCTGATGCAATTAAGACAAAAGAAGTTTGAGCTGATAAAGTTCTGATTCACCTTTCAGAAACAAAGGAGAAATCAGTGGTGTGATCTGATCATAGGCTGTAAACAAGCATTGATTAACCTTCTGTGATTTCTCCTGTAAGTGTCTTAGTGTGTGTGAGGCTCCAGACGTCGGCTTGGCAGCATCCGAGGCCACCCAAACTTCTGGTTAATTCAAATTTAGGCAAAGAGTGGGAGCATAAATGGAGTAAAGTGGATGGGCAGTTGAACATTTTAACATAGAGGTCTGTAGGGATTGACTCACTTCTTTAAAGGTCGGTTGATTGAATTCTGGATGTTTACCTCGTCACTTTTCCAGCAGCCAGCGGAAGAAACATGTCTGTAAGTAGATGGAGTAGCTGATGTTAGCATAGTTAGCATACTGCTAAAATCATCTGTAGTTTGTGCAAGTTTGGGATTTCAAAGAAAATCTGTAATGCTGCCAAATAATCTGTTTCAAGGATCTAACTGAAAGGTCGCCACAGGCTGTTTGGATCAGTCATTGTCTATCTACATCTCTCCCAGTGCTTAGAAGCCTTTAAACAAAGTACCTTGGTAGGCTTTACAAATGTGGTGTAAGAGTACTGATTTATGCCAGTTAAGAGGGTGGTCCACCCTTATGAAGAAGTATGGAGGGTTCAGGTTTCAAAGTCTTTGGCAAAGACCTGCTGGCTGAGTTTGCTATCAGGGATAAGTGCAGGTGAAGTAGTGGGCAGAGGCTTAAGTGCATCTGTCTGACTGAGGTGCAGCTGACTGGGAAACAGAGGTTAGCTTGCTGGGAGGTGGAAAGGCCTGGCCAGCTGACAAAAACAGACCAGTACAGGGGGAAGAGTGGCTGGCAGAGGGGAGGAAGGGATTACAAACCACCTGGGTGACTGCATGGGAAGCCGAATGAAGGGCTGCTGATGTGCTGAACGGCACTGAGTCCTCAGTGTTGTGAGTGTTGGCCCACTCTGCTGGAAAGTACACAGTTATCAGCCAGAACACTACAGCCACCTGGCTAATGTGCTGTTGGTCCTTCATGTGGTGCCAAAACGCATCTGACCTGCAGAAGCTTAGACTCAGATAACACTGTTAACCTGAAAATTCACAAATGCAACTCAGCAGACAAATGACAGCAGTGACAGTCAGGTTCTTCATCAACCTTTGACAGCAGGCTGTCCTACAGTCACTTAGTCCATCAGTTGTAGAGAAAACATCTCCCTGCTTTATGAAAGTTGCTTGGACCTTCATGAGTAGTGGACACATGTCTCACCGGGGTCATCCAACAGGCTCTTTCTGCCATGTTTGAATTTAGCAGTTTTCAGCATCCTGTAAGAAGGAGCACCCTTGTGGCAGACTCAGAATTACCCTGAAGGCTAATTCAGATACAGTGCAGACTTAATAAGAATAGAATAGAATAGAATAGAATAGAATAGAATATACTTTATTAATACCTTTGGGAAGGTCCCTCAGGGAAATTTGCATTGGTCTTATATTGCACTTTTCTGCTCTGTTGGGCGGGCACTCAAAGCGCTTACATTGAGATGCATTATTTATTCACACCACATTCACACAGTGGCAGTGGTAAGCTACAGATGTAGCCCCAGCTCCCCAGGGGGAGACTGACGGAGAAGTGGCTGCCAAGGTGCGCCTACGGCCTCTCCGACCACCGCTGATTCATTCATTGGATTCATTCATTGATACACCAGTGAGTGCACTGGAGGCTATGTGGGTAAAGTGCCTTGCCCAAGGACACACAACAATGACTAGGGAGGACCTGGGGTCGAACCGCCGAGCTTCTGGTTATTGGACAACCCTGCTCTACCACTGAGCCACTACTGCCCGTCCGACTTGAAAAATAACCACAAAAGTTTTTGACTTCAAACTTTGTGCATAATCATAGCTAAACGGACAGTGAATGTAACAAGTGCTGCAAAAAAACATATCTCCTACCTTAGACCACAAACTCATCAATCATCCCCTCATGGTGTTTCCAAGTGCGGAGCTATCGCTTGCATTGAGCATTCTGTGCCATCATAGACATTGTTTGCTTTCAGAGTTTGTTTCCTGAAGAAGAGTCAAAACCATCTGTTACAGACAACAACTTGTTTTTGCCAGACACCCTGACCACAATCAAAAATCACATCTCAGTTTTATTACCACACTAAAACACAAGACAAAGACAATGTTCGCCACAGGTTCTGTGTTTCATGGCGCAATAAACACATGATCACATGGCTCTGTGCTCATGTCACATGTGTCGCATGATTTGCAGTGATTAATAATCTCGACATAACCTTTGAGATTTCCTCTGGGAGCCCATTCAGGAGAAGAAACAGAGCTCAAAGCTCAGAGTAAAGGTTCATGGCTGCTTCAGAAACAAATGAAGGGTGAGCAGGATAGATCCTACAAGTGAGAGTGGGCAGGCAGCTCACAGTCTGAGAGTGCGCCATCCCATCATACACTGTGCATATACCATTCATGGCATCTTCTATAGGTTTCTGAAGAGCTGCTCTGAGTGTGTGGGAGGCACTGACTGCTGCCATGTTGGCAGCATCCACCTATCTTCTAGTTAGCTAAGTAAAAACTGGCAAAGCAGTGAAGCGTGAGTGGAGCTGAAGTAAGTTGAATGAGCAGGCAGCTGTGATCTGAATTAATCAGTTACACCTCTACAGCGGGACGAATAAGTGACCATTTGGCACGAAGTTCTATGGGGATCGACTCACTTTTGGAGTCAGCCTCCAAGTGGCCATCGGAGGAATGATTTGGTACTTCATTGTTCAGATACAGTATGTAACCATAATGACAGACAAAATGGAAACCAGTGTTGAAATCCTTTAATCACACTGAGGTTGAGATTGCTCTAAAGAGAGAAAAGTCTAGCTCAAATACAGACAGAAAGAAAGTTCACATTTGTTCCATTTTAGAGAGTAATTATTGAAGGGTTGTAAATATTTAAGATCACTCTTCAGGTGAGATGAGTCGTGTGATTTCTATTTGTTTTTTTTTTGCTGCCGTTATCTGAGTTCTTCTCAGATAAGGATCAGATAATGATGGGTGCCATGAATGCTTCATGTCAATCCGCTGTGTTTTTTTCAGTTCTGTGCAGTTTGGTTTGCTGGGCAAATGAGTTCAGGTGGAGACCAGGTGTGCCAAGGTCTAATGAGCCTGCCAAATTCAGCTCAGCTGGATTCTGAATCACTTCAAACAACACACTCACATACGCCAGCTGGCTTTCATGATGCGAGTTAGAATGTCTTCTTAGACCCCGTTACACAGGTATTTTGAAAAACTGAGACTTTTTTCTTTGTTTGTGCCTTTCATTTACACATAAATGGAGTTAAAATTTTCCCCTCTGAAAACAAATCTTTCTAAAAACTCCGGCAAAAGTGGAGATTTTGGAAAACGGCATTCGCGTTTCAATGTGAACTGACAGAACAGGAGAAAAAAGGAGTTTGCGGCAGTCTGCGCGTCAGTTGGTGCAACCTTTTTTGTGTAGTACGGCTGCCAGAGTAGGTTATATTCTAGTAATGGAAGCATTCCGGGTAGCATTTGCATTTCTGTTGGTGTAAGCACTTTTTACCTGTTTGCATTTGTAAATACAGCTCCTCTTAAGCTGGATCCATACTCCACGAGAACAGAGAACTCCCTCCCCCTGCCGATGTTACGCCCACAAAATGACGTCATTTTTCTCTCGGACCGCCCGTTGTGCAGCTCTCTCGGACGCATGGCCCGGGCAGAACTTTTTCACTCAAGGCTGTGGGTCAACCATGATGTGATTGGTCGGAATTTATTGTGGGCGTGATGACTGTGGAGAAGTGCAAGGAGGAAGTACAGCGACGATGGACAGTTTAGATGAGCAGCTGGCAAACAGCTCCTGGAAGGAGAAACACGGCCACAGAGAGAGCGTCTGTCCAAAAGGTGGCGATAAAAATTAATCCCAGTATTGATCACGGTGTTACAGCGGCTCGCGCACATTAAACACCGGGAGACGGGATGTATTATTGCAGACAGTCATCCACACGTTCACAGAACTAAACTCACACAGACCAGAGGTCTGCTACAGTCAGCTACACTGATCTTCTATCTATTGTCATGCTGTGCACCCTCTTCCCTGAACATTATCAGCTCGTTAGGCCAGGTAACCACGACTGTGCTCACAATTTGCAATACAACTGCACTGTCAACCCTTTGTGTGTGACATGTGCTGTGTAGGAGGGCCGTATGCACACACACGTCTCGTGGAGTATGTTACCTCCGTGCCGAAACAAACTATTTTTTTTACCACCCGTGGAGTGAGTTCTCTGTTCTCTGTTCTTGTGGAGTATGGAACAGCCTTTACTGTGTAGAGGAGCAGAGACATGTTAGGTCTACAGGTTCAGCAACTTTAGAACAACTTCTGACACAAAGAGCCAGACTGCGTCAATGAGGCTTCTGATTGGTTTGCTCGGCTTTCTCCTTCTTCCTACACTGCCACCCACAGGCTCGGCATATCGCTCCTGGGGGTGTATTTATGCAGGTTATTTATTACAGTAATATTACGTTTTTGGTCTTTTTCTTGCTTCTCTAATTTGATTCTCTAATCTGCTGCGCCAGATTTTTTGGTTGCAAGTGCAACCAATTAAATTAAATTAAATTGCTTAAGGCAGCCCAGCAAAGAGCACCATACACCAGTGAGTACACTGGAGGCTATGCAGGTAAAGTGCTTCACAACAGTGACTAGGGAGGAGTTGGGATTGAACCACCAACCTTCCGGTTATTGGACAACCCTGCTATACCACTGAGCCTCTGCTGCCTACAATCAAGTGCAATCTATGTGTGAAACTGCAGGAAGTCTCTACACTAAGGAAAAGCCCAAATAACCTGAACAAACACCTGAACCAGTGCCATGCTAACACTAAGCTAACACGTGGGAGCTGCAGGGTCAGGAAGTGAACATGTAAGCTGCGTCCACTCAGTGCAGTCAGGTTTGTTCTATGAATCTAAAATAAAAGAGTAGAAAGGAAAAGAGAAATAGATTGTGTGTCTTGTCATGTGATTAGGCTAATGGTTGCATTATAGTTTGCTCCAGTACGACTGAGTTTCACATTAATAGGCTTTAAATATGTTTAGGGTAACTTTACCATAATTTCACTTGTCATATTTTTTGTGGTTATTTTGGTGAAAGTGAATAAAAAATAATGCAAAAAGAGCATAACAGTACAATTCATAGACAGTAATATTGCCACTGATAAGAATTGGCTTCCAGAGGCTCGGGGAACCACAGGTTTTTACACTACTGCACTGGCTTCATGGGTCAGTTTCTGAGGTTTGACACATGAAGCTCTTGGCGCAAGTTCAATCAGTAAGACTATCTTCACATTTTCATCACTTCTTCCAACCACCTCTCCCTCGTCATCCTCACACTTATCTCTCCTTCTCCCTCACCCCTTTTCTCTCTCTCTGCCTCCCACTTAATCAGCTGGTTAATATAGAGCAACTCCCCTGCCAATCAGCGGCCGAGCCATCCCTCTACTACCTAATCACTGCTCAGCAAATCATTTAAAATGTCTCCGTCTCCTCTCCAGCTGTCTTTCAGATCGATTTCGGCAACCCTCCTCCACCCCGAACACCACCAGTTCCTCATCAGGGCAAGGCCTCTTATCTCCTGCTCTTCAGCTCCTTCACCACCACCAGGTCTAGACCCGGGGGGATTTCCTGCCTAAGCGGCCACATCTCCTGTCCTTTCCCCCTTTTGGATGTCGGTCATCTCATCGGGGTCTAGAACGCCAAAGCACAATTCATTCATTCATTGTACTTCAATAAATATTTCCTCATCTAAACATCTAGTCTCTCCTGATTGAAATAAGATTAGCAAAATTGTGGACACCAAAAATGGCTGCCCAACTGGGTATTAGAGAAGGTTTATGAACATGACCTCCAAGGGCTAGCTGCTAGCCTATGGTGTTGTATGCAAGACAACGTCAAGTAATCCAAAATCTGCAGTGTCTTTCTCCAAAAACCATCACCTTTTGTTTTCATCATCACAGATCACACCCTAATCTGACAGTAAACAGTGACTACAGATGACACATTTCATGGTCATTAAAATCATAAAGTGAATCTTCTGCTTCACTCCATGTGACAGAAATCACACAGAAACATCATCACACTCAGGAGTGTTAGGATGTCAGCTGAATAATGGACTCGTCTAAATCCTGGACAGCCAGGCCTGCTTTCTCACTGTTTTAAATAATCCCTCTTGAGCTCACTGTTTATTTCTCACCCCCCTTTGTGATCATTAGCACATATCATGCTGCACTGCTTCTCCTGCGCTCTCACTGAGGATGGGACTTCTAATGAGATCTGATATCTGACATGATGCGTGGGAACAAGGTCCGGCTGATAACGGCTTTTTAATGAAGAATTCTTTACTTGATAACACACAAACAATAGAGGGACGATAGGTTGAGGCAGGCTTTGCCAAATGATTTTCTACAAAATGTAGACAGATGAATGACAGAAACGTTTTCAAAAGTACAAACTGATGAACAATTCTAATCATATGTTTTTATATGATGTGCCTTGTGTATAAAGTTTTCTAGGTACATTCCATGGAGTTTTAGGGTCTCACCCAAACTGGAACATGAGGGTCAAAAACTGCAGTTCCTCAAGTGGCCACTGGAGGGTGGCACGGATCACCATTTGACCTCCATGTTAAAACGCTGTAGTTCCCGGCCCCCCGGATAAGTTACACTAAAGGCATGTACTGAAATATATTAAAATTAAACTGGATTATTAGATTTGAGCTGAACACCAGTAAAAAGGGATTTACTGTGTAATCATTGCGTTTCCTGTTTTTGTTTTCTGAAATTGATGTAATTTGTTCCTGGGTCCGATTTGCAAATGAGATCTTCCAGAATAATTAAAGCAGAACTGTTTATCCTTCTCATTATCTCTGTCCTAATTCTGTTTTTCTGTCACTCTGCCACATACGTATTAATTTAATCATAAATGTAATCATTTGTTTACTGTAAACAGCCCCATTTAAAGTTTCCTTCTGGCATATTTTCAGCACACATACTACTCTCCTCTCGATAGTTACTGCGCTCTCAGGGAGAATAAAAAATCAGTTTTCTATCTCAACATCATGAAGCCAGATTGTTTTACTGCACTTCAGTGTGCAGGTCTGTAATAGGAGTTCCTCTTCAGCAGCTTTTGTGTTCTCTCACTGTTGGCCTTTCTCAGGCCCTGTTTTCTCTCCTATCGACCTAAAAGGAGCACGGTGCTGAAAGAGGGTCATTTTTTAGCTGCAGGTCTCTATGGTGGAGTGAGCGGTATGAGTGAGAACTGAAAGATGGTGGAAGTTTTTTCTGTTTGTTTTTTTTAATAAAACAGAAGGAAAGAAAGATAGTAATGCACCAGACATGTTTTTTGTTCATGGGGCCGTTGCAATCATCCTAAATTACAACACCTCTGAAGTTGTACTTGAGTAAATCTCCATCTTGAGGTCCCTTAAACCTACATGTACATTCATCCTGAACGTGCAGTGATTGTTAAACCCGTTTGAAACTCCCTCTTCTCTGAATCCAGCAGCTAATGAGGATGCATGTAGTGATTCAACAGAGATATTCACTCACATATGAATGCAATATGAGTCCCAGCAGGATTGGACTGGGTCCATTTACAAATGAGGCAGCGATATGCAGAGAGGACGTTTCTACTCAATCCAATTAGACACGGAGACAGAGCAGCGACAGGCTAAGGACGCGTCAAATGATCAATTGTTAATAATGGAGGTGTTGTTCACTTTGCTAAGTGCTTTCTGGATGCTGGAAATGAGCTCATTTGTCTTTACTGGCTGGGTTTTTGTGTGTTTGTTTGTGTGGACTGATGTTTATCTTTATTAATAATCCCTGTGGTAATATTCCACACAGTGAACATCTAGTTTATTAATTTTACAACTAAAAAGTTTTTTTAATCCTTCACTTAACACTGTACTGTTTTCGACTGAATGCCTCCACATATTAGAATATGTTGTAACACCGGTGGAGGTCCGGTATTGGAGCACCGTTTTTTGTCTGTATAACCAGCGGTTGAGTGTAGGAGGAGGGCAGATTGAGGTAAACTGGGGACAGCATACATTAAATATAATAACCTGGCTGATGATAAACAGTCTGAGGGCATCCAGCTGTGAAGTGTCTCTCTTCACTGTAATGAAAACTGAGGCCATCTTAGTGGCAGGAACCACTTCCAGGAGTGAAAACCATGTTGATAATTATCCTGGCTCCAAAGCCATTGTAACCCATGTCACTTCATCAGCTGGATCGTTCAAGTGAAAACAGGGGTCCAGAGGTGACTGACAAATCAGTTTCAGCCCAAACTCGGCCGAGCTTCATAAACATACAGACCAGGCAGCTGCCAGCACAAATCCATCTTAGAATCTGTTTAAATGAACACTCGAAGAACAAAATCCCCAAACATATTAGTTCCAGGCCCGAAGGAGTTTTTACGCTCCACTCACATAGGATTAGCTTTACCTGGCAACCTCTGGTAATTTGTTATAACGAGCAAAGCTCTGTGATCTTGAGCCCATGTCAATGTGTCATGTATATAATATAGAAACTAAAATTCCTCTGCACATTACCTACTATATGTTGCCAAATGCAGTGATCCTGTGATAATATTAGTCCCATGTGAATCGCCAGCAGTCTGTAATCTAGTGCAGTTTATTGCACCTCTCTTCTGCCTGTTGCTTGGATGGGATCTCAGTCGGAGTGGTTTATATGTTCCCACTAAAACTTCTGACTAGAATCAGACAAACACTCCTCAGGGAAAAAAAACACCAAATTTGGTCGACAATACATCAGGTAGATACCACACATGGTTACATTTATGCTAACATAACATATGGATATATTGCATGACAACATCTGATCATGGGGATCAATACAGATGCAAATGTCCACGAGAGGAGGCGAAAGGGGGATGATGGGTGTACATGCAATGTGGCAGAGTTCCCATTTCCCCATTTTGGCAGCAATTTTTGATTTAGTTTTTATTTTAGTCTTGTGACTAAAATGTCATTTGATTTTAGTCACATTTTAGTCATCAACATTTTTTAACTTTTAGTCTAGTTTTAGTCGACTAAATATCAAAGATATCATAATTCTATGATTTTTTTCATAAAATTATTAAGGTTTGATTGTGCAATAAAAACAGGCACAGCTTTAGCTTTTGTTATTTGAAACAAACACCTCTTTATTTAATTGCTATGACCTTTTCACAAAAGAACAAAAGCAGCAGTGAACAGTGAGCTGCTCTCCCTGAATACACGGTTCAGTCATGACCTTCTTCATGAATACTCCATAACTACAGCAAAACACTGCAGTGACAACTTAGAAACAGTGCGCATGCTGTAAAACCATCAGCAGCCGTTTCTTAATTTATAGATTTTTTCACGTTTATCTTTGAACGGAAGTTAAGATGACTCGTCTGCAAATGTCGCTTCAGGTTTGTTGTGTTTTTACCGCTGATAGTTGCTCCACACGGTTTGCAAACCATCTTGTTTGTCTTGAAACGTGTCCGTGTGTCTGTTCTTCTCCCATTTTGTGTTACCGTTCATGAGTACGCCTTCTTCCAGCATCGTTGGGTTACGTCAGATGTGTGCGTAACGTCCTTAGAGGTCACTTCTGATTGGCTCTCCGCCGCCGTCTCCTGAATCGTCCCTCCCTTCCACAAACAAAATTTGCTCTGATTGGATCTCGTCTCCATCAATAATTTCGTCTTGTTTTTATTCGTTGACAAAAGTGTCAATACATTTTCGTCCTTGTTTTTGTCATTGTGTGTTTTTATTTAGTTATCGTCTCATTTTTATCAGCAAAAAAACGAAAACTATGACAAAAATGATTCGTCAACAAAACACTGCAGACAAGCAACATACAAGCTGCTATCTGGAGAAAAGTTTTCCCTTTTTCACTCACTGTCTCAATGCTCTAGTTTCAAATAGTACATAAAAAACAAAACATTATATAACTTGCTGGCATCGCTACAAGTGCTGCCTCCATTTGATTAGAATGTCCTGACACTCCATCACGATCATTATACAGTATGATATAAAGGGTGCTGCAGTTTGTTGCAGATGTCTGACATTGATAATCAGGTCCTATTGTGGGTATGATTATGTAGTACAGGTGGTAAGGCCGTAGCTTGCAGTGGTCTTCATACACACACACACTGCAGGCCTGCTCTCGCACATTATCTGCACTGTGAAAAAGGGCAGAGCCACTTGGCAGTGATCTATTTTTTTAATGCAGTGGTTCACCCTTTGTGTGGATGAGCTTGAAGTAATTTCTAGCAGAGTTTAGTCATGATGCTGAAAGGTCTGCAGGGCATTCTTTATTTAAATGATCCTCCTTAACCATTTCTAGAACATCACAGCAGGGGCGCAGAAACACAGTAAGGAAATTTTAATTGGCTCAACTATTGATGCAATGTAATGTAATACAATCTGGCAGTACACTTTCACATATGTGTGTCAGTTTATGAGTGAGTTTACCACATGGGATGTAATCTAGCTGTAAGGTTCTGCCACATCATGCACTTCACCACCACTGAAAAACTGAACAGTGGCTTGGCTTGACTGGGGCAGCAGTCTAAGCAGGGACACCCAGACTTCCCTCTCACCGGACACTTCCTTCAGCTCTTCTGGGGGGATCCCAGGCCAGCCGAGAGACATAGTCTCTCCACCACGTCCTGCTCTTCCCCGGGGTCTCCTCCCAGTCAGCTCCTCACCCCATCATCTACATCCCAAAGAGAAAGGGCACTCTTTCTAAAACACATTTTAGACAAACATAGCTTTACAACCCGCTGTTGTCATGTGTAAAATCTTCAGGTGCAGGACAGGAAAGTGGCAGAGAGGAAAAGTTTAAATCAAGCAAACTGCGACTGAATAAATGTAAACTAAAACCACAGCAGATCAACACAGGACATCAGCACATCCTCATGGGAAATGCACATAGACTCAGGTCATTTGGGGTTACATGTTTAAAACGACTGAAAAAACAGTAAAGATGATCCGTTATCCTTTGCGGTCTCCACTTTAGGCTTCCATGACCATGTGTCCCTGCCCTTATGAACATAGAGAAACACACACACTTGTTCCTTTTTCGAGGACTGAAATATTGACCTCATGTTACGTCTTCCTGGTCAGGACGGGCTGAACAAACACTGTTGGTTTCCGGATGATTGATTGATTGCTCAGAAGTGCCAATCTGTCCGTCCAGTATATAAATGTAACAATGTGTCATTTCTAGATTACAGACCAAATGTAGAGTTTATTGTTGTTATGTGCTTTAGATTATAGACGAGAAAGAAAGAATGAGAAGCTTCCTGCACCTCTCTCCCTATTTCCTGTCTTTCCTCTCCTGGTCCCTCCATCCTGAGCCTTCATAAGAAGAGGAGGAATATCACTCAAAGCTTCTGCACTGTTTGCTGTTTAATTACCTAATGTTGCATCTCTACAACTGTCGTAGAAAGTAATACACTATGCAAACTCTATTACTGACTTGCTGCCCCTTTTTTTTTTGTGTGTCTGTGTGTTTTCAGCCCTCAGCTCATAATGCATTCATAGCTGTCAGCTGTAATACTCCATCCTAACGCTCCAAATGCTGTTTGTTTCTCACCGAGGCGAAGGCTGTAATTTGGGGCGTTAATCTGCTTTCCCCCCTGTAATAATGCTGATGTTAATAATTCATGGATCAAGCAACACTTGTGAATGTGTAGAAAAAAAAGTGATCCAGTTTCTCAAGAAAAGAAAACACACACACACACACACAAGCCTGGGGAAGCAAACAGAATCACGCTGAGACACCCCGACGTGTTTGTGACATGATTTATGTTACATAAGAAACAGAAAAGTACATTTAAAAGACAAAGTCACATTTACACATTAAACAAAGAGACTCAGCAGCTTCAGAAACATCTACACAAATCTTTACATGTCCCACATTAGCACTGAGGACAGGGGCCGATATGCAGCAAGTGAAGGTAAAAAAAAGAAAACCTTCGTAGTTGTACATTGCATGAAATTGTTCAACAAATCTTTAATACTCTGTATCAAATCCTCAAACATCAGGCATGGAAATGGGGTCATGAAAATTATTTACCCCCTTCTTCAACCACAATATTATTAAAAAAAGAATAATCCTGCTAAAGTAGCTACACACTTAAGCCTAACCAAATGTGTTATTGCCCCGTTTATACACACGCACACGCACACACACATACACACACACACACGCACACATCACCAAACAGTTTATGAAATCTCAGCCAAAGAATGCTGTGCTTCTCCAAAATGTTCCTGAATTACCTTTCCCATTAAAAAAGAACACGATTTAGCAATGTAACAAAGATACTTCAATACAAGCAAAAAGCTCGACCTAGTTGTGTGGATTTTTCCGTTTTGTAATTGAATTACTGCGGCAGAGTGAAGGTCTTCCTCTTCACGGTTCCTCTGAATCAGTAAAGTGCGCTCATTACTTCCATGTCCATGTAGCTAACAAGCTAACAGCGGCTTGATACACATGCTGATTCTTGGCTTGTAGCGAACACTTTAAAGGTAGGAAGGAGATTTCATTCTGATGCACTTTTTGTAAAATTAGTGTAACTTCTCTTCACAATCCGATGGCAACCGATTAGTTCGGCAGTTTCGCATTAAAAGGAAGAATATGAATCATCTGTGGCCAATCCTGCGAGGCGCCCCTGCGCGTATAGTTGGCTGGTTGTCACTCTCTTCCTGCTCTGCGAGCACCAGAGAGGTACGTGCATGATGGCCGAAGTCACAGACTGGTTGGGAGGCGTGGCTTCAGGGTGAGCTCCGAGAGAAAGGGGGCGTGTGTTTACTTTCAAAATCTGGCTGACTCTTACTGAGCTTTCAAAATCTCCTACCCTACCTTTAAGGGACAAATTTTTTAAAAACATTTACATCTAAATTCTAAATAACGGTTTTATTTCAAGTTTTCAAAATCAGCAACATTTTACCTTAAGTCTCCCTTTGTTCCCTCTGCAGTGCAGCATGTAGCACAGCTGGATGAACAGCTGCTATATCAGCTAACAGCTGACGTAATTTATCACCCATTTGTAAACAATGGTCCAACATGGTATAAACCATGGCTGCTTTTATTAGCCAAGAGCTAACCAAGGTGCAGCCAGCTAGCTGTGTCATTGTGGTATGTTAGCTTTGTAACATTAGTGGATAAAGTAGGAAAGAGGCTAGCACATTTAGCAGCGCTGACATTAGCATGGAAGCTAGCTACAAATAGCCAACTAGTTATAGCTTTACTCATACTAATATTAGGTAGTATCAGTGTAAAAAGCCTATGAAACAGTACATAAACATTTAAATGTTTCAGAAATATGTCATACGTTTTTGTTTCTATATTTGTTTTTACATACCACTGCAATAAGCATTGTTTAAATTAAGGACATGTTTATGACTAAAAAAGGGGATTAAAGTAAACTGTTACAAACTTTTGACTGAATCTCAGTTTCATCCTTAAATACATCTGTTTTGTGAGCAGAGCCTCCCAGCATGAGCGTTCACTTTGAAAAAGTAAGCATCCATTTTTCCAATCAGCAGGCATCTATTTTGTAGTGCCTCTCCATGTTTTGCTCTGCATGTTCCGACCATTCAGCTTTGACCTTTTCCCCCAAAATAAACGCAAAATGAACGGCTGTATGAAAGAAACGGCCGCTTTACAACACAAACCGACATAAGTCTGAGTGTGGCACGAATCACTTGAGGTCTTTTCTGTAAAATGATAAGGTTTTTAAGAGGTAAGTGAGCATTAATGCAACATTTGTGCTCCTGTGTATGACGGATGTGATTATGGCGAGTACACCCTAATGGCAGAAGTGTGTAATCTTAACACAAAGCACTACGTGTAGCCCTCTGTTTTCTGCTTTGTGGTAAGCAGAATGGCATTTTGTTTGTGTCGACCTCTCAGAGCAACGATAACCTGCTCTGGGATTTAAACGTCCCAGCTTGTGTTTTAGGACTCCCGCTGAGCTCACTTTGCAGTCGCTCTTTTCTGCTATTAAGAGGATTTGTGTCGTAATTGGAGACCTGCGGGCCGCTCGTTTGCTTCTTCTCTTTTCTGTGAACGCTCAGCGCCTGTTGAGTCTCCGTTTTTTATTCCCTGTAGTGAGCCACCAGAATCAGTTTAGGCTTGGAGCAGCTGATAGCAGCAGGAGATTGGGAAGCAGTGCAGTCTGGATTTTTTGGAGATGGAGCCACATGATTGACTTCCTGTGAGGACCCGTGGATGGAGTTGGGTGTGGGCAGGGGTGTGGAAGGGGCAGGGGCGGACACGTGGGGTTCTCTCCCCTGCCGGACGGTGCGGATCGTCTTGGTCGCCCGAGAAAATGTCTTTATGCTGGATCCTCGCTCAGGCATGGAGCATTTGAAGAACGCCCTGAAACACCTGTAAAACTGCAAACACAAAGAATCACCATCAGTGCTAGAAGCGAAGTAAAAAGAAGTTTACTTCTGCTGGGATTATTGTGCTAAGCAGCTAGCACCTGAATTCATGCTTATTACCTCTTTACACCACTAGGTGGGACCATGAGTCAAAGAGGAACCATTTTCAATTAACATTGAAGATAATGAAGAGATATGTTGTTTTTAGCCAAGCATGGACCCACAGTAACTCAAGGTTGTGACTTATATCCAGAAAGTCCTTATGCACATTGGTTGCTGGATGACGATGGTAGACGTTCCAATGCACAAAGAGCAGAGAGTAACTCCAGAGTCTTACTTGTGTACCTGTTATTTGTCAAGGTAGTTTTAGGAAAGGCAAAAACAGTTTCTGCAGAACCATGAATGGCCACTAAGTGTGAATTAGTCAGAGTTTAGGAGGAATCAGGCAATGCCAGGATGGCAGAAGGCTGGAAATCTACCACATTGAGTCTCAATAAACATAAAGGTGACATCTTCAGAGGTTCCTCCATATTTACAGTCGATTTACAGACACATGAGCAGTCATCTTTGACCCAAAATTAGCAGAGAGTATTAGTAAGATTTGTAGAACTGTTTCTAGGGTGCGTCGTCTCTCCTCTGTGTCTGCAGTCCAGCAGGCGTCCCCTGAATAAACGTAGTGTACTTAGTATACTCTCCAGTTCCACACGTATACTTAAAGTCTACTACATTTCCCCAGGGTGCTGCAAACCAAAGAGTCGTGCAGTATCAAACATGATACCTTGGAACATCTCATTACATCATGATAGCGCACACTTTCCTCCAGCGTGTTCCACAACCTTTGAAAACTGTAGACATCCACTGATTGATATGACAAATTAGAGCAGTTTTAAACTAAGATACATAAGCAGCTGGCTCCAAATTCATCATACATGAGCCAATTAATTTCTGTTACCCCAAGGAATTTATGCAGCTTTCAAAATTAGCTCTCTGTCTCAAATCTTCTTGTGTCTCATCCCTGTGTGTTAATCTACTGGGGAGCTGTGCCTGAAGGGAGAGGGGAGGAAAAAAAAGTGCTGGTTTGAAAGCGAAAGCCCAGAGGAAACAAAGGGGTAGATGTGCGAAGTGAGGGTGAGATGTGAGAAGGAGTAAATGGAGAGGAGTGGAGGAACAGGAGGACAAGCTGACGTCAGGAGGGATTACAGCTGAGATCAGGCACAGATTGGGATCTGAAGTCTGAAGAGTGACCAAATCCTGACCTGCGACTCCAAACCTCTGCATGTATGTAAGGCAAAAGAACATGTGTTGCTCTGTGTCCATTTTAACATGAGATTTGAGAGTGGGTGGAGGGGGGTGATGAGGGGTTTTCTTTTACTCTACAACAAAGTTGGCAGTGTGTGTGTATGTGTGTTTTTTTTACCCCTGCCTTTAGTCTGCAGGTGTTCTTTTCAAGGCTGCCTTCAGCAAGAAGCCTGTGTGAAATAGGATAATAAAAACAGTCACTGGAAGTGACACACGGGCTGTCATATGAGTCCTTGGGGTTTTATTGTAAATCCTCACCAGGCCATTTTGTACAGCAAAACAAAAAGGTAATTAACAACTTAAAGCAAAAAATGTTTCATATTTGAAATCCCTCAAAGTAGCTACTGATTTATTTAATCGCAGCTTTGTTGGAAATGTAACATAAACTAGTCTCAGTGGTTTCAGATGATGGATGAATGGGTCTTGATCAATGCGGCAACAATCCATGGCTCAGACTTGAAGCCAATGCCCAAAGTGTGAGAGGTTGCAGTTCACACCACAACCACTGGGGGCTGGCTCCAAAAAGAGACTCCTATGTTGAAATGGCCAACCTCACAGCAGAACATGCTTACAGCCTGGTGCAAAAAAACATTCTGGGCTCAACTGATAGTTCCCTTCTAGTGTCAACTGTGTGTGGTGGTTACCAGTTCCCCTGGTGTGTACGCACACCTGTTATTTGTGATATCACAATTTCACACAAATCCATCTTGCTAGGCTTCATCAATATTATGAAAATCTTTGTGCAACTTTTCATTTTTAGCACCTTAGCTAGGGCTACACATTGGTTGTACTGTAGGGCTCTAACACACACACACACACACACACACACACACACACACACAGAAACTAGTGTTTTATTCAGTTGTGATTCCACACACATTTCAACAATAATGACCCAATCATTTTGAAATCTATCTGGTGTGAATGAGCAGACTCACAGACTGACTTCTGTAATTACATACTCTGCAGAGGTGGGCTAATGAAAACTGCAGAGGTGTAATTTGTTGGATGGCAGGCCGAGGTCCGGAGTGTGAATCTGTGCAGCGCTTGAAGTCTTCAACTCGCCTCAACACACTGCTGCCATAGTTAATGGGCTGGGAGGAACTGAAGACTGAAAGCGCCACACAGTTACGGTGTCCTACATGTTTATCGGCGGCCCTGAAAGTTCAGTTGGTAGTTTAATCATCACACACACCATATGCAAACTGAAAACGTACAGAGCACCGACGTAACAAGTCAGCCATCAAAGAAAAGTTAAATGTCTCACAAGCTCCCAAGTGACAGAGACAACCTGAGTGACAGACTGCGGTGGAAGCAGATAAAAAGAGACACCGGCAGATAAAAGAGTGTGTGTGAGGGAGGGAAGGAAAGGTCAGCGCCGCAGTGTGTCGCTCCTGATAGTAACATCACATGCTAATCAAAATCAAAGCTACGTTACCTTTGGGAAATGAAAAAAAAAGAAGTTCTGTCCTTTACTCCTCCTCCCCTCATCCGTCCTTCACCCAAATGACTTCCAGGTTTTCTACATTTCTGCATCGCCATCATCACAAAATTCCATTTTTTCATTCTTACGTCATTCTGTCCTCTTTTCTCTTCTCACAGCTTCTCTCCGCTCACTTCCCTTCATCCTGTTCTTCTTTTTCCATAATGTGCCTCCCTATAGTCCCTCATAATCTCCTCTGAGGAAAGTGTTAATGGCACGAGCTAAACACCTTGAGAACATGTCATCAGCTCATCTTCACAGAGAAAAATGACTGTAGAGGTCTGGCTTTAAGGTGATAGAGAAAACCAGAAATACACTCTCTGCCCTCCTGTGGTTGTTTAAGTTTGGAGGCCTTCTTTTCTAATAGAAAGTCTCAGTTGTGAGACGTCTGCCTTTTACATTGTTTGACTGTGATATTTCTCCAAACTGAACTAAACTGAACTGAAAGTGAAAAAGGAAGATGGGACATGCATCCACTCTGCATCAATCCCAGCCTCTTATGAGTGGACATGAGTTAATACCACCACCTACACACTGTTTGCAGACTTGATGTAATCATAAGGATATGATATTTTGGGAATCATTGCTAAATGACCTTTTCAGTTGTGAGGTCTGTAAATAAAGATGGAAAAGATGAATTTTCACCACCCACAGGTTTTCTGAAGAACAGTTTGGAGCATCACTATCTGGGTTCCACACAAAACTCTCTGACTTGGATGAGTCACTTTTATTTTCGCTTAGATTATGGTGATTGCCCACAAGTGGCCATTTGTGGAACTGCATGTATTGACACTTTAATATTTGCTAGCTTTGAAATGGGTGTCGTGTAATCCCACATGTAATTTATTAAATTAATCTGCCTCTAGTGGTCACTTGAAGTTTTTGGCACTTGTACTAATGCTTTTTATTTCTCAGCCCCAGAGTTTGGTGATGACATGGAATGAGTGACAGGTACTATGGTGCTTTAAGTATCTCTTAAAAAAAAAGATCAGATCTGCGTATTTATGGACTCAACCAGGCAGCGGCTCAGTGCATGAGATCCTGCAGATACGGTCCGGGAGCTTCAGTTAAAGTGATCTCTGACCGTCCTGTGAAACAGCTGATCTCATGGGATTTTCAGCTCAGAAGGAGAGCAGGGCCGGCTAGGGGTGAATTAGATAAATCTTCTGTACAACTGTGCAGAAAAGCAGCTCAGACTCCACAACAACATCAATATCAATATTTTAATATAAAAATGTGCAGTGGATCTGGTTTCTAATAAAGTGCTCACAGAGAAGCTGTCCTCTGTTCCCAGTTATTAATCTAATCTACAAATGACTGCTTCACTTATTTATTGATGCCATAACACAAAGTGAGTCTTTGAAGTTTGCTCAGCTGTCAATTACAAACGGCAGAAACCAGATTACTTCCTTTTTGTAGTTTTTCCACTGTGCCGTGTCCTTGAATGTCAGTGACGTGCATCACAGCTTCAAAGGTGGCGCGTGTGCATGTGTGTGCGTGAGAGAGGGTGTGATGCTTCTACGGCTCTGACACCATTATAAAAATGTCACAGCTTTGTCTTTAATCTGTGGTTCCTGTGAATGTGTTTTAACGTGTGTTCTGTATTAAGATGTAAATGGAGAGCCAGCAGACAGAGAGTGGTGGACTGCTCGCACATCCACACAGAAAAGAAGTTTTAATCAGTAAGCAGATTTTAGGATATTTAAGTGTCAATTACTGTAATGTAAAGTACTTCTCAAAAAGCATGGAGTCCTCTTGCTTACAGTGCTCAGATTGGGTCTTTATATATGCATCAGTGACTACGTTTACATGCACAGCAACAATCTGATTTTAACTCCAACTAAGACACTGCCCTGTAAATTAGCATAGCCTGATTAAGCTCATATTCGTAGTAAATCTTAATTGAATTAAGACATGTGGAGCATGCCAATCACAGCATTATAGAGCAGATGATTAGTTGAATGAGCCTCACAATATGTGGAAAACTTCTCTCTATTCTGCATCTTTGAAGTAGACCATCACAGCTCCAGGGCTCCAAAGAGACAAACTTCAAACATGTTACTTCTTTGACTGTAAGGCTAAAAGTTTTCACAGGCTCTGTGACAGAGGAGAAGAAGGCGAGATGTGCAAACCTGTCCCTGTGCATAGCTCTTTTGTCCTCAAATAGAGATCCGGACCTGGATGCTTACGTAGCTGTGAGATAATTACATGCCAAGCATAAAATTTTATTCTGTCACCTGATTAGAACTGTTTGCCACCGTACATGCAGCTCACCTTAAAGTAAGAGCAGGAGGCTGAGAAAAAACATGGCCACCTCATCGTCATTAATTTGGCTCACATCACAAGGGCCTGGCAGTGTGAGTAGGTTATTTAATCACACAGACACACACACATTTACAGTGCTTCTACACCAAACACATAAAACGATAATAAAATGGCCTTTTGATTCTGGGAAAGTGGACAAAACAGACACATTCCTTAGGAGGACAGTGTCCCTAAATTGTCTCTGCCCTCATAACACATTCTTACTGCTCTCTTCTATGGGTTCTCTTTTTGATAACTAATGTAATAATTTTAATATAATGATGTAATAAAATAATGTAATTCTGCAATAATAATAAAAAACACACTGACTGTTGTAACAAACAGAAAACGCATTGAGCTGCCTTAACAGAGGCTGGAGCCTAGAATCACGACAGGAAGAAGACGGTCCTTTTCTCTAAATAGAAACATTAAGTGAACCGGGGTTAAACTTGATGTTTCACACAACAGTCTTCTTGTGATGGAGAACCAAGAAATACACTCGAAAAAAGTGGATTGAAAGTGTTTCATTATAATCATGTGATAAATATTTAAACTAGAAACCCACTACAGCTGTATATAGCTGATAGAATCTGCAGCAACTGGTCCAAACCATCAGAGAAACAGACAGATGATCAAAAGGGGACAGAGACGCAGGAGAAGAAAGTCTCACCTGTTTGTTCATGAATATGTAAATAAAGGGATTGATGACAGTGGAGAACTTGGCCAGCAGCGACGGCGTGATGCTCGCTTCAGGGGTCAGAAGGTCGCGGGGCCCGAAGGTGGCGAGCAGCGCTGCCACTCCGTAGGGAAGCCAGCAGATCAGGTAGCACACCACCATGGTGACGACCATCAACAGCACCCGCTGTTCTCTGCGACGGGTCACCACCGAGCTCACGCTGCGCACCTGAGGCAGAGGAGGGACAAGGAAGACTCATGACATTTTATCTCTCATCTAAATCACTTTGGGCCACTTCACACCACACTTCACTCAGTGAGCCTATGTGGTCTAGTTTTTGTAGAATATGAGCATGTGGTGTTTTCAAGTGCAGCTTTTTTGGCCCAGACACAAATGACGCCAGTCGGCCATCATCGCTGCTGGTTCTTTCGTGTTAGTCAGGGGTTTCTCCAAAATCTGACATTTTTCTCTGCAGTGGCTGCAGTTTCTCTTTCTTTATGTGTTTACCTCTCTGTCTGTGGCAACCTGACCAATTTAAACTTCCAACACCATCAGCCAGAACAGAAGGCCTGATCAGAGGGTGACCCGGGCACTGCCAGACAGACAGACAACGAACACCCACGACAGCAGAACCATGCTCCATTTATTTAGTTCAATTAATTAACAAGTGATAGCAGTAGGAAAAAAACATATTTTAAATTAAAAAGTCCTCCTGCTCCAACAAATAAAGTGGATTCACTCATTTGTTATATACTGAGAATAAAACAAGATCTTATCTGACCCAGACGGAGGAGTAATTGGGTCCAGATCCATGGTGAGACCCCGCAGATGGTTTGTTTGGCACGTTCTAAAGAAAGCCTGGCAGGTGATTGGATGAACCATCTGTCAATCACTGTATATCACAAACTGAAATCAATCAGTTCAGATTCTTTCATTCTTTTTTCCAGCATATTCCAGCATCAGGCATGGCATACATGGCAGCGACACACTCTACTCTAGACGCTACTTCCTTTCAGGACACTGATTGGTCTGAACCACCTGTGGTTCCGCTACAAGCTCACACAAAACACCCCAAACCCAGAACACAAACATATAGATCCTGATAGGATTCAGCCATATGTTCGGCCATTTGTTATGCTGCCCCCTGAAAGCAGCATCCTACCTGCTTCCCTCCCATTGCTCCCTATTAAAACTGGATTATGAAGCAGTTATAGCAGCAGAAGTGTTATTTTTTGGACAACAAGCAGGCTTATAAATAAATCAGTTTATCTACTCATAGAGATCTTGAGATAAGCAGCTCAACTGAACCTGTGAGAGTTTTCACTGCAAAGACAGCTGACATTTAAACTCAGAGCCTTCTCTGCCAGCATAAATACTGCATCCACCAAGTCCTTAATATTCATAAATACAGATATATCAGTCTAAAGTCAACACAAACAGAGGGGAAAAAATAATAAAAACAATAATAACAAAAGATTCCAGCGGAGCAGGTATACTTTCCTGTGATTTATTTATTTATTACAAAATAAGACGTACTCCGCAATAAATGCTGCCAACATCTTTTTGCTGGCTGAAGAATCAGAAGCTGCTAAAGCGGGGTTATAATGTATATAATGTGTGACAGGAGGAAAAGGTGTAAGCGGTGTGCAGATGTGTGTGGTGCTATAGCAGGATGGTGCAGCCAGGTTTTTTATTTATCTCTCTCTCTCTCTCTCTCTCTCCAGTGCTGCAGAGGATCTACACACTTCCTGGAGACTGAAGAGCTAACACCCACACGACTCCATTAAACAGACACCACCCACCCGGAGAATGTTACAGAACTCAATTTGACATATTTTCCAATCTACACTTTTCCCTGAGTTCTTTCTGGAAAGTGGGGGAAACATTAGTGTGTAAATATCCAAATAACAAATGTTTGGGTACAATCAGTTGTTGACAGAAATTCACAGAAAAATACAATTGGACTGAAAGTAATCATTTGTCATTTTGATCAGTTGCCAACCTGAATATTAGCTGAATTCTGAAGAATCTGGATAAAACTCAGTAACAGCTCCAAGATGAGAACAATTTTGGGCTTAGTGGACAAGAAACACTTTTTGTCTATTTATCTTTATCAGCCGGACAGAGAGACTGTACTTTACTATAATAAATAAATCAGCAAATATCAGTAATAGACCAATTAGTGTGTGATGCTGATGCATTGAACCAAACATTTTCCACCACAATCTATTCTATCTAATCTATTTTAATCTATTTTAATCTCAGAAGCTGCCAATGACAGGGGTCCTTGTCCCGTGTCAAACCACTGCTTAGAGGTTCGACCTTTATTTTCACCGCACCACCAAATGATTTGTTCAGATTCAGGACAAGATTAAAACTGACACTTTAACAACATCAGATATGGCTAAATAAACGTGAGTGGAATGTTTCACACACACTTATTCAGATGGCCACAGGAGGGCGCAAAGCCACTCACACTTCACTACTGCTGGTATTTTCCAGTGAAACGAGCAAGTAGCGGTTCACCGATATTTGAATCTCTGTTGATCAGTGGAGCATGATTAACACAACATGTTGTTTGTTGGGTTGGTATGCTTGTTCTGAGATTCATCTCAACTTGTCTTTTGTCTTTGCAGACTTATTGTTAGAAGCGTCTGGTTAAACTGGTTCTCCTTTTCTTCTCCTTGTGTGGTTAGTTTAAAAGCTGAGTGACGTCTTTCTGTTTTATTCTGTTTATACTTGAAGCATGTATTTTCAGGTTAGTGTCCCTTTTTGTCTATGATTTTAAACTAAAAGTCTCACATATTCTTAGATATTCTTTTTTAACTACGCATTAAGGGCGCCTCCGACCGCAAGCGGTGTAACCGGTTGGCTTGGTAGCAACATATTTTTACTATTCCGAACTAAGCACTCCTGTGCCGCCATTTTTAAAAACTTGTTGGTGACTACAGACAGGATTATGGACAATAAAGTTAAAAAAAAAAAACTCTAACTCCAACAAGATATGCTTTTCTGCTATTGTTCACTGAAACAGTTCAACAATCAACAATCAATAAGAAACTTTCACGATAACCATTCAGGGAAAGAAACCCGCCCCTACTGCTGTAGTGGTGAATTGCAAAGAGAGGAAGTGGAGCGACGCACAAGTTGGAAGGATTGATGGCTGCGCCGGGCATCTGCAGGGGTCTGCAGCGACCAGGCTTTAGAAACTATGACCTCACCCAGAGGCTTCAGCAGTTTTGAGGCTTACCTGCCAGAGTCTAAGTTCTGGTGTAATTATAACTGGTCAAAGTGGAAGCTGCCATGGGCAGTTAGCAACCTGAGACATCACCCACCCCTGACAGGATATATACAACAATGTGGCACAATGAAAGCTTTGTTGGCTGTCGGTGAATGAGTAATGGTTTATGGAGCTGTATTCCTTAAGTGGTATTTTTTCAGCTTGTAACAAACAAAGTGTTTGCTCGGCTATACCAAGGTCACAACCAACAAGCAGCTTATGCATCATAAGTACGACCAGAACAGGTGGAAAGTCTATGACCTGATTACACTGATAGGACTGTATAACTGAGAGGGCTCACCACGCTCTCTGAATCTTAAATCCACGCCTCCTCAGACAGACGTTTGTGTGGTGTTCAATCAGAAAACAGCGGAAAGACAGAAAGAAATAACTGCATGACCGCACCCCAATACAGATTAATACTAAAATATGTCAGCGTGTTGTTTGTTAAAATAATATAAATTCAGAGTAAGCTGCAGACACAGAAGTACAGGTCTGCCTCCTCATTTTCCTTCTCTTGTACTGTACACCCTGTCTGGTTTCAACACTTGAGATTTAATCACTTTCTGCCAAACTCTGGGAGTGACATTTGTCATTGTGTGTGTGTGTGTGTGTGTGTGTGTGTGTGTGTGTGAAGTTTGCATTTGCGTTTGCCCTATGATTGAGAAGAATGCATGCTGTGGGAGCAGGGGATTATCTTCCCCTCAGGTTCCTTACAGCCAGGCTGCTGTGAGATGACAACACACACACACACACACACAAAGACAAACACTGGCATCCACACAATACAATACAGCACAACAAAGCATTACGATTCTGAACAGCTTTAAGTGTCTTTCTCCACTGGAAGTTTTATTTTGTTGTGGTTATTTAACAAATGTGATCTTCATGAAATGTTCACAGCATAACAAAGCTCTAAAAACGATTCTTATCGATTTTTTAAACTTCACCTCAGATACTGACACTATGTGTGTTTTAATTGTTTGGGGGAAAGTTTTGATAACTCAAAACAGATCGCCACCAGCAACGCATAAAAGATTTTCAAACTACAGCATAAGACAAAGGCAGTTATCTTCCTCTGAAAGAAGTGCAAACACAAATCACAAAAGCTTTCTCAGTGTCATTATCTGATACCAGGACTGCATACCAATTTTTAATCTTTGCCCCTGATGTTTAGATAAAGAAACAACAAAAGGCACTGGATGCTTTTTTCTGGATATTCATCTGAAAGAAAACTGAAATATTTATAATCCTAACACCGCACTAGTTACACCAGTGTTTCCCTACCATTAGAGGGGCGGCCCGCACACCCAAAGAAACAAAACAATCTTATATTATTTCTGTCCCATGGTTGTGGTGATGACAGACTGTAAAAAAATATGATCTTCTTGATTCTCATCTTTAATCCATACCTGTCTATCTGGGTTTTCAGCTGCTGGGTGAAGAGTCTGAGTTTTTTTGACAACCTTTTTTCAGGCATCCTTAGATGGAACCTGTGGCTGTGCGCCCAACATGCTAATCTAATGACCACATACTGTTTGCAGATGATGTCATGCTCTCAGTGACAAATGATTTTGAATCAAGTGATCCATTTTATGTACTTTGGATTGTCCTTTTCGCTTTGTTTGCAACATTACACCAGCAAGTGTAGTCAACTCAGAGTCACCATGTAAGAGGCTGAAGGCAACTTATATGTCAAAACCCTGATTATGTGATACTAGGGGTGCAATAAGCAGAGCTTAAAAGTGTAAACTAAGCATGTCACTGGAGAATGACAAAGGATGAAAGAGAAAATATCCCCTAATGAAATGTGGTGACCCTATTTTACATATTTGATACACTTTCTACAAGTTGCTTAAAGTTGGTTCGAAAGGTGACCGATACAGTGATATGGGAAACCCTCTCAGTTGTTGATGTTAATAGATAGTTAAGCCAAATATTCTGCTAACGAAAGACAAACATTAGAGATGAAACATTTTTACAGCCCACCACTGCAAAGTTTTACTGAATCTTCAACTCATCTATAAAGCATCTGGACATAGTTTGTGGAGCGGTATTAAAAACAGAGGGATGAAACTGTATAACTGCAGGACTCACAGCTGTCCCCCTTCCACAGTCGTCTTCTTTCCCTTCGTTTACTCCTCCTCTCCTCCTCCACCTTCGAGGATTATCAGTGTACCTGCCATTGCTGACAGGAAGCCGTCTGCTGGGAGACTTCTCACTACATCTGGCTCTCTTTTATTCTATTTAGTTAGTGGAGAGGGTGTCATCTGCTCAAAGTCCTCCACCCTGTCTCTGTAGACATTTAATGATGATTTTAGACCAGACGTAAATCATCCTGCTGTTGCTGCCGTGGAAACTAGTCCAAAAATAGGAAAATGCAGCTATATATGATGAGTCTATAGAGTCCAACCCAGGCTGTGATGGAGGCGAGTATCTCGTCCCTGCTGAGTGGAAACTGTCAGCTTTAATTTCAGGTGCCCAGCGTGATAAGAAATCATTTTGTGCATGACTAGAGAAGCAGAAATTTCCTCCTACGCTGCAGGAGCACTGCACGTCAGACCAATGGTTTTGGCGCCTCTTTTTTCTCGCTTTATTTACAGATGTTTCACTTCCCAGGAGATTAAATGTTATGTTCAGGGTCCTGAACATAAGCAAACATTCACTGGAAAATTGAGATGGGTTTTAAAATGAGATAAGGATCCAGGATCTGTCATCTCCATGCCTCCCATTCATTATCTATGTGGGCAGCAGTGCAATGCATGCTGGTAGGATTGTGTTGTGTTTCACATAATAAAACATTATTCCAAATGATGACACATGCTTGGTCACCCGAGAGGAGCTCGGAGTAGAGCCTCCTGGACGCCTTCCTGGGACACATGGAGAGACTATGTCTCTCGGCTGGCCTGGGAACGCCTCGGAGTCCACCCAGAGGAGCTGGAGGAAGTGTCTGGTGAGAGGGAAGTCTGGCCCGGGACCGTGACCCGGCCCCGGATAAGTGGTTGAAAATGGATGGATGGATATTATACATGCTCACTCTTATTACCCTGCTTTTCTAATCAGCTGACAAAGGCAGCTAGTGTCTGACCAATCAGAAGCTGCCGTTATGTAAATCAGCCAATCGTGTCTCTGCTATCACTTTAAATGCTCTCCTACCTCTACCAAATGCCAAATTGAATCTCTCCAAATGTTGACAAGCCAGAAGAATAATGTCAAATCGACAGCTCATCCTCTCCTGTCCAACAAGTCAACACAGTGGTCTATAGGGACAAACTGTTAGCATAGCTAAACCTGATTCAGCATAACAGGTGCACTTATGGAACTGTAACTCTTCACAGCACAGAGGAAATCCCAACCAGTAATCCTTTCTTCTCAGTTCTATTTTTATAATTGCGCATAACACCTAAATTGAGACCCTGCTGGGAAAAATGAAAAGAAAACCTTCAGTACTTTGGGGTGGGGTGGGCATAGCAGCCTCACGGCACATGAACCAGCAAATGGTGTGGCAAATTAAATTCTTGTGCAAACAGCACAACACCCAGGGCTCATAGAAATGAAATTCGTGCTCACAGCCACCGACAAAGACATTAAAGGATCCCACACATGACGCACAGCCGCACACCGGCAGACGTCTGCAAAGAGCTGCCAAAGGAATCATTGAAATAGAGGCAGGAACGAGAATATTCCTTTTTGCCCTTTATTACGTTATTCAAGTGATTAATTATGCTTTTTATAGCTGAACATTGTCAAATGTTTTTGCTTTTGAACTGAACTTTGAATTCTTTCTGCAGCAGCTGCTTCGGGCGTATTGAGGTCTGATTTTACATTCCTCTATTTAATACTTAAAAACCTCTAATGTAAACAATATAGAAGCATGCTTGATAGAATAAACTTTCAAAAAAGGCTGGTTTTAATGATTTGAATGCATGCATGGAAGGAACTTGTCAAAAAATACTTAGAATTATTGGCAAACTACTGAAATATTGTGAAAAATCGGAAATATTAAGAAGATTTGATTTGTTTATGACATAGTTGTAGTTTTGTGTGCACAGTGAGAAAAAACAGCTTTGTAAAAAAGGCCTTTCATATATATAATAAACATCTTCACATATGTGCCACAAAAGAATGAATGTGTTCGTACAAGCAAGTCTAAAAATATCATAATTGACTTTCAAACCCACGAGTGTAATTTGTGTGTACGTGTGGAATACAGACTCCTTCCCAGGTCATTAAAACCCCCGCACCACCAGAAACAATAAGAAGGGGTGCTCTTATATTGTTATCAGTGGTAGTTACAGCCCTGTACACACACACACACACACACACACACAGCTAAATGAACAGGTTGTCTCCTGTGATTAGCTGACAGTGTGTGTGTGTGAAGGTCTGAAGTCTTGGGTTTAATGAAGCACCTCAGTGTGTGTAATGAAGACAGTTGTCTGTAATCCTGTCATTAACACCAGCCCTGCAGACTGAACCTCTGTGCTGCTCTGCCAAAATTGCTATTCTCAGCTTTCTGACACAAAGCTTTCAAAAACTCTCAGCTTCTCTCTCACCTGCTTTTACAGTAACTCAGTGTCATGTCAGAGAGTGCAATGGAGCAGTTTTACTATTTATCGACACGGCAAATAAAACAGCTGCCCAATTTTCAGTTTACATTTTGGTGGCATTTTCTGACATAACTGTAGGTCACACAATGAGACGCATACTCTCCCACTTCAGCCTGCAGGTGCATGCCATTCTTTTTCAGGAGACTCCTGACCCACTCTCATTATGCTGGCATGATCCTACACAAGCAAACTTTGAAGCACCTCTTGCAATTATGGTGATTTTGTCCTTTTCTCTCTGTTTTTTATTCCATCTGGATTTTGTTTATGCACACTTTAGCGGGGGGGGGGGGGCACAGAAGAACTACACCTGAACAAAAAAAAGCTTGTATTATTTGTAAGTAAGCACAACATCTTATTATGTGATGCACATATTCCAGTCTAGCCTCAGACTTGCACCCTTAATCCTTTTGTATTCATGCAAATGCAGCCATTAAAGTTTGAAACGGAAAGCTTTGGCACACACAGAAGTCACTTTCAGACATTCTAGGAAACATGACAGGAGCAGATGAAACGTTTTACCGGTTCAGGATACAAATCAAGACTCTTATCCAGAACTCAGGTCACAGTCAGCATTTCTTCTGCCTGCTGTTCCAGCACTGAGGTCTGAGGGTTATGTGACGTGTCTTTAGAGAACTCTCACAGAGACTGCTTGGCCTCAGAGACACTGTAAAGCTCAAGACAAGAAGAAATCAATGTTGGCAGCTTTAATAGACTTCGTTGCTGAGACGCCAAACCTGACTGGAGACTGACATTTCTCAGCTTTTAAGCTTGAGTCTTTTGAAGCCGCTGCTCCCCAGCCCCGGGGCTGGACGCGCTAACTGGACGGAGGCTTTTGATACAGTCACGGATCAGTTTGGGTCACAGATGCTGGCATGCATTTAAATCAGAATCAGATAAATGTTATTTTTTTCTGCTTTCTTATCTCAAATCTACCTTGAAGTGTATTTATGGGCTCATTTCCAGGTTGCTGGAGTGCAGAATACCCTTCTTTGAGATTCACAACACATCGCAGAGTCAGCGTTATGTTTCTCCCCAAAGGCTGAACAAACTCTCTCATCTAACATTTACACTTACAGGTCCTCACCTGTCTGATGGCGTGCAGCAGCTTGCCGTAGGAGAAGAGGATGACACCGAACGGCAGCACCAGGCAGAAGGTGAACAGGCAGACGATGTAGGAGACATTGTTCGCGGTTTGGGTCCTCCAGTCCACTGAGCAGGTAGTGCCGGGGCCCTCTGGCCCGTATCTGCTCCAGCCCAGCAACGGCGGCAAAGTCCAGGCCACAGAGTAGAGCCATGAGAAGCAGATCCCTGCTAGAGCGGGGCGGAAGTCCCTGCCGTCCGCCATGGTGGGAGACATCATGGTGCTGTAACGCTCGTACGACAGAACGGCCAGAGAAATGAGAGAGACGATACCTGAGGAAGGAAGTTCAGATCAGTTCAGCTGGTCAGCAGGTGTGAAACTAAGTACTGTGTGTTACTCATGGCTGTTAATATGAGTTGTGGAGCAGCTTTTGTGAAAACTGGAGCATCTGTGACCCTGTGAGATAATGACTGACATGCATTATAATGCAAAATGAAGTCAATTTTCTGCTCGCTTTGATCATCTTAATTCTTTGGGACCAAGCAAACAAAAAAAGAGTCTGTCTGAAGACAGCTGTGGTGATAAGACACTGCGGCAACACTTCACACAAATGACTGTAACATATTATGTTCATGCAGATGTGCTTCTAGCGTGTCAACACGTGCTTTCTTTTATACCTTATCTGCATTAATATCATCTCTAACAGTCCACATAAATGCCAACATTATCATATCTGGCGTTGGTTTATCAGCGTTTTGCTCACTATCCACCTCCTGAATTTCTTTCTTGTTGTTCAATGGTTTAGTTTCATGATGTATTTTGTTGGGATCATACCTTGAAAAACGTACAAATTCCCTGTCCGTGTGTGGCCCTAAAGCTTTACTGTAAAAGAAACTGGACGCTGCAGACAGTGACTCCAACACCTGTCCCTGCCCATTGCTTTTTCTTCTTCACTGCCTTCTGCTCATATAAGCAGCCTTGAGAGTTCAACTTTAATCTATCCTGTCCACAACAAAATTCACATGACCTATGTTATGGTTACTTTTGCAGCTAAATAAATGGTGAGTTCTGCAAGCAGGCTGCATGTGGGGTCAGGAGACTTTATGCATTTACACACACTAGCCATGCTTTTCTTTAATCAGTTAAACTAATGAAGCATCTCTAGTGACTTCTAAGAAGTTTAATAGTTTATTTTTACTTTTAAAATATCATCAGTAAATCATCTAAAGCCTACTCTGTGGAACGTAATAGCTCATTGCTCACACTGAAACATTCAGAGAAGCCCTGACTTTCTGTGAAGCAGCAGCAGACAGCAGCTCAGCCTGCCATCTTTTCTGTTAATTGCTAATTGAGCAGCGTGCTCCACTGGACTAAATAGTTGCTGAAGAGACTTAAGTCTTAAATCAGAGCTAATCAACACATACAGGATAGAGTGCTGGTCCAGAGCCACTTGCCTTCATTATGCTTAGTCTAACAAGGACAGACTTTGATTACAGCGCCTGGATGCACAATGGAGCCCCGTGATTGGCTGAGACTAGGCTGTGGACGGCAGGCTGGGACCTCTGGAACACAACGTGTTGAGAGAAACAGCTAAGAGAGTTTTGAAGATACTAGAAATGATTTTGTGTGTCTGTGCATATTGGAGAAAGCTGTGTGTGTGTGTGTGTCTGCAGGAGGTTGAAGAGCTCTTACTGAGAGCTCTTTCTGTTCATTACTGATGCACTCTGGTTAGATTAGGTATGCAGATGACACAGGTGTATCCCTTGGGGTCAAACATATCCTTATTTAACATTCTGCATTAATGTAACATGAGATTATGGAACCAGATGTTCTAACGCCAAGTCTGATGAAATTCTGTGTAAGTAGCTGAAGCGACCACTAGGTGTCTGCAAAAAGATGTTTTTAATTTAGCAAAAACTCAAGGAAGTCAAGTTTGATTTTAATGATGATGTCGTCCCAGTTAGCCATCTATGCTATGAAGTATCACATGCTGCATAAAAGTGTCAGATTGAACCAATCTGGAGATACTGGTTTATTTAACTTGTGCAACATGTGGTGTGTTCTCCATCACTACCTGGTTAGGGTAATAACACTTTACATGGCACAGGGTACATTTCTCTGCAACTTTCACAGATGTGTAGTCATTCATTGGTTCAGACCAACACATCTTCACAATAAAAACATGCCACACTTGGTCAATAATACATCCCCAGATCCAGCAGTTACAGTACGGCTAGATATATGGGCATATAATCATGTGATTAAAAGGTAGGCTGGGGAACGGTGATGGTACAAGCAGACCAGAGGACCTCTGCTCAGAGCTTTCATTCGTTGTTCACTTTTGTTTTCACTCATGGTTTGGGAAAACCAGCAGAGAACCAACAGCAGAGATCTGATTGTTAAGGTGAAATAACTGGTGTTTACATTTCTGTGCCCTCCCGTGGCACAGGCGTGCAACTAAGTGCATATCATGTTTGTCTCCACCCACTCATCAGGGACATACTGACATTTAAGCTCATCAGCTATAGCAGCTAATTTAGGCTGCCATCATTTTAGTGGTGATCAGATAGTGTACAGTGAGTCTTAAAGCTCATTATTAAGAGCACACGAAGCACCTAAAATTCAAAACAAACAAAAACAAAACAGGTGAAAGTATCACAACATGATCAGGAGTATAATTCTCTGGAGGTTTGTCACTGTGAGTAATCCCTGCACATTACACTTCACAGCCTTAATATTTTGCTGTGATCATAACCATTGAAGTGAAAACACATATTAATCACACAATACCAAACACTTATCAAGGTGATGAAGTCATTATCAATCATGGGTAAACAAATCTTTGTAATAATATCAGCCTGCTGCAGTGGACTCATTTAATATGAATGGTCTGCTACCTCAGCAACAGGGCTTTCACCTGAGGCTCCATTCTTCTTCACCCACAGTGGAATAGATTTATAGAAAAATTAATGACACAATGTACCAGATTTTAGTCAGCATAGCAGCTAAACGTCTATCATCGTCTCTTACTTCCACCCCTTTCCCTTAGTCTTTCATCCTATTTATTTCTGTCTCTGCTTCCTTATTGTTCGACATCCTGAAGCCAAGTCGGACCATTTCTCAGTGTTACCCTGTTGCTGCCTACTCAGCACACTCTCTATCTGTGTGTTTACATCCATTTACTGTAGCTGCTTCCTTCTGAAAGGGCAGGACACAACAAATCCACATGAAGGACTGTTGATTTACCTTGCTGCACCCGAACACACCACAAAGACTTAAGCTAACTAGCATGTATAGTCTGTGTCAGTGTTGGAGATCACGCTCCATGCTTCTCTTTTTGTCCACTGTCTGGCTGAACAGCTGCTGCTCTACACGCTCAATAAGCCAAAAACCTTCGACTGAGGGTCCGGCTACTGCTCCCAATATACATGTCCTCACACATAAACTACCGAATAGATAAACTGGTGTCCATCCCTGCTCTTTACCCACTGGGATCTGGGACCTATCCCAGCTGTCACTGGGTGAGAACCAGGTTAACCTATCCCAGGACACACAGGCTATGACTACGGCTTATTTACACTATTTTTAATTTGAGTTGGGTCCAGGACAACATTGCGGTTTTGTTTTAAACACACTGCACCTCTTTACATGACCACAAGGGGGCACAAAGCCTCAAAAACACAGGTTTTCATTGCTTTGTTCACCAGAAAAAGCTACAAACCTTCACAGTTTAGCAGCTTAAACTCAAGATGTTGGACTTAAGTTTCCAAATCTACCCATACCTAACATGTCTGAGCTTAAACATGTAGTCAAAACTGTGAATGAGCCATCTGTAGGTCAAGATAATTTAACATCTTTAACCTGCACTGAGGTAGAGGGAGGTCAGAAGAACTCAAACCTTTTAAAATTCTGAACAGAATTAGTTTTGAAGTTTAGGGGGAACATCGGGTCTGTGGACATTTGTGGAACACCTCCAACAGTATAACTTCTGAGTGACGTTCTTATTCCAGCTGAACCCCGTGATGCTTGATTGCAGGCCTCGCTGACAGTCTCCGTCAGGGGGCTGCAGCAGCTCTCATGTTGTCTGGGTGATTGCAGTGGTCCGGAAAATGTCTCATCAGTAAATTAACAAAGCACTCTGGATGGTGGCGTGGTAGTGATCTATAGCGTGAACCCATCTGAAGATTCGGCACAAGCTGGGCTGCATATCCTGGGCTTTTTCCACTGTGTGATCAATTTGAATCAAAAGATCATCAATCACACACTGCTCTCATCATTCTTTCATACCAGACCGCCCAGCTCTCACCACAGCCTCTACATAGCAGTCCAGAATGGAGTCCGTAAAGTATGTGATTCTTCAACAGTGAGCTTTTATTTTCATACAGTTTGTTTGTTTCCCTGAACCACCACAATGCAGGGAACAGAGAGTCAGTACAGTCACTATGAAGTGGAGCTTCCAGTTGAGGAAAAAGCTCAAAAACAAGACTATCAACATCTCACTGTATGTTGATAGCATGAGAATTAAGCACAACCATCCAGACTGCATTGAGAAAATAACAAATTTAATAATAACAAACCTCACTGCACTGTGTTAAAGTTCCTGATTCCAAAGACAAGACAACTTTACTGCCAGGAGCACAAGTTTACAGCAACCCCCCACCTAGGAAAAACATGTCATTAAATGAATGCCTTATCAGACGCTAAAGAGAAACCACCTGATTAAGGAGCGATAAATCAGCACCGCAAGTCAGCGTCCTCCAGGGGCAAAACCACAAAATACTGAGCAACGACTTCTTACTGCACATCCAGAGTCCAAAGACCAAACATCTGATTTAAGAGTGATTACACTGCACTGGTCCCTCCACAATAGAATCAAGAACGAAAACAACATCAATACTGCAGTGTATGCATTTCAGACTCCACTGAGAAAATAACACAAACAGCATCCTACTGCAGCTTCAGTACTTGTTCAGACTTCAGAAAAACAACATATTACTTCACTGCAACACAGACTCCACAGAGAAAGTAACTGTTTTAAAAAAGCAGCAACGCCTTAATATTCCTTCTAACAAGTCGAGAGATAAACTCACATAAGAGCGAGAGCAGCTCACAGCTGTTTGAAGAGCAGCCAGCCTCGAGTGCGGACTCCACAGAGAAAAGGACAGAATTTAGAATAACAATGAGTTATTTAAGTCCAGACTTTGAAAGATAAAGAGGGACATCGTAACTTTGGTGGAGCCCAGACTTTAAGAGAAAGCAAGAAATTTAAAAATTCAGCTCAACACAGAAGATAATAGATATAAAAGTCCTGCCAGACTCCAAAGAAAGAACATCACATTTAGCAGCAGCTACTCCACATCTCTCCAGGCTCTAAAGAAAGAAAAACTGCAGATTTAATCTGGCTGCACTGTTCATAAAATCCATGAGTTCAAAGAGAAAACAAATAGTGACGATACTTTCATTTAAATTCACTGAGAAAAGAACAGATTTAAAACCAACATGTTCGACTGCTGCTGCGAGCTGAGAAGGGAAAACTGGAGGTATATTGATGACTTACAGAAGAAGACAGTTACTGTCTCCAGGTGCTTATTAGAAGATGTGTGTTCACTTCAAATTTAAAGTCCCTTCAGTGCAGAGAGAGAGAGAACATCTAAACTCAACATAAAAACTCTGAACAGCCCTCCGGCAGTCATCTTCATCATCATCTTCATCTCTCCTTTGGTGTTCATCACTTTGAGCAGAGGGGCGACCATCAGTTATTAGTGGACAGTAACAAGTCTGATTGTACTGAAGGTAAAAGGTCACAGGTTCAAACCCAGCACTGCTCAACAGTCACACAGCAGACTCAGCCTGAGGGGACAAGAGCCCGACACGAGCAGATTTATTATGTAATGCGATCAGAAATGCTTTTTCCATGTTTTATGTTTATTTTAGTGATCCCAGTCTCTCCTCCTCCAAAACTATTGATCCCGCTGGGACTGAATATGAACACTTTACACATCACATGGCCCGTGAAGAAAAAATCCAGTTCTAGCACAGCTGGGCATTATCAGCACACAGCAGCACATTACAACTTAAGAGGATTTTTATTCATGATTTATTTGAACTGTAAATGGTCAGTCTAACTGGTTAATAGCAATAGCTGCATTTTTCTTTAAAGAGAAATTTTAAAGAGCAAATGTTAGTGGTTTGTCCAAGAGCTGCTGGGATGCTGCTTATAACAACAAGTGCCTGATGTGAGAGGCCAAACTATTAAAACTGACAGGATTTCTGACTAGATGTGTTTAGATGTGATCTAATAAACGCACAAACTGACTGGAAAAAACAAGACACATGAAAAAAGCTGCTTACCCAAACATGCATTAACGAAGCCATACCAAACGCACCCTGCGCGTCCGATCAACCACCGCCCCTGGGTGCTGGCCGCGAAGCTGAACGGGGTTCCCAGCACGCAGACCAGCAGGTCGCTCGCCGAGATGCTCACCAGCAGGAGGTTCATGGGCGTGCGCAGAACCCGATACCGGGAGAACAGCGCAAGCACCAGGAAGTTACTGAGGAAGCCGGAGGTCCCGATGAAGCCGAGGCACACCGCCACCACCAGGTGCCCCGTCGGGCTGAGGGACGGAGGCGCGAGAGAACCGGATACCTCCTCGTACGTCGCCGCAGTGCCGCCCGTCACTCCTCCGGGACAGTGCGCGCAGCTCACGTTGGATATGATCATACTGGGCTGAGCCACGAAGTTTGGACCGGACGAAAGTTTGCACCGCGGGACGGAACCATCGGTGCTCCTCACGCGGTCAACTCATCTGGAGAGGAAGTGAAGGCGCACGAGGGGGTGTTCGGCAGCAGCTTACGCGCATTAAAGAGTGCCTTTACCGGAGAGAGGGTGGATACTGTGTGATACTGAGCCCAACAGAGCGACCCGGAGAATGAATGAGGAGTCAGAGCGCAGACACCAGGGTTCTGTTAGATCCGCCCCTCTGCCGTGCGCTCCTGCTTTACGCGTTCGGCTCCAAGTACGCCTGAGCTTTTATCACCTGCAGCGCCTTTTAACGCGCCGGGGGGGGGGGGGGGGGGGGGGGGGAGTGCGTGCGCGTGTGTGGGTTTACATATATATATATATATATATAAACACACACACACACACACACACACACACACACACACACACACACACACTGGGTCTGTTTAAAGCTGCTCCAGCGATTTGAAACAAAACTTAGAACATAAATGGAAACAACCTTAACAGCTGTGTGACAGATGCAGATTGATGCTGTGCACGTGCTTAATTAAAAGAAATCAGTGTTTCTTCAGGAGTGGAGGAGAAAACAGATCAGCGCAGCCTGAGGTGGAGACAGACGTTTTCTACATGCAGTGCTGTGTTCATAGACAGGCTTGTTGTCATTGTCAGGTAATTAACAGAAATATGGAAACCGGTGTGCTGTCAGTCAAACCTCTCACGCAGAATTCCTCCTTCTCCAACTTGAAAACATGTCATCATTTCAAACACCCCATTCTATTCAGTACCTCATGGTTGTGAACATTGAGTACCGAGATGGGGGGAAAAACCTCCCAAGGGTGCTCGGCTGCATCCAGACCTGGAGCAGAACTCTGTGGCATGTTTCCCTATCCTGCTGGATGTTGTAGTAAACTGCATTTATAAAACATGTCCACAGTCAGCAACAATACACAGACAGGCCATTCAAACAGCTGATTAGTGTTAAAGGAGTGCAAAGTGTGCCAAGAAAACCTCCCCCTGCACCATTACTCCAGCAGCAGCAGCCTGCTGACACAAGGCCGCTCTGTGCCATGGGTTTATGTTGCTGATGCCAAATTCTGAGTCAGTCTCAGAGGAAAATGGGGAATAGCACTGTTGGTGCACATCATCAAGGATATAATGTAACATTATAGGTGTATATGAAAAACGTAACAGCATGCTCCCAGAACCTTCTACCAGCGGATGTCATCTGGTTTAATGTAAGACTTCTGAGCAGGAGGCATTCAGAGGAATCTGGCTTAGGCAGGAAGTTTTCACTGCCAACCAGCAAGGAGGGTGGTGCTGGGCACCCTGGTACTGAGCGAGGGACAGCTGGTGGAGTCAGTGTCTGCAACAGTCCAGTTTCTTTTGGATGAGGAAAGCTGTGGGCCACACATGGACTGAGAGCACTGGATTTATTCCTGTCGACAGAAGTGAAACACCACATACTCTTTTCTTTCTTCTGTTTTAGCTCCTACACCTTATGTTGATGGTGTGCTGCTCTGACCTCTCTCATCAACGTTTCTGTCTCACTTTTTGTACTTCACACCTCCCTCAGTAAACTCCAGAGGCTGCTGCTGTGGTGAGAATCTCCGAAGATCTGCAGGTTCAGTCCGTCTAGCACCAACAGTGCTTTGAGGGGAAACACTCACACCACAGACAGTTGAAGTAGCAGCGATAGATCACTCTGTTCTCGAACTAAACCAACAAGACGACAACTGCTGGTTCAGGAAAACACTTGAAAGATGAAGCTATGACTGCTGTAATTTGTTGTGATTGGTACTAAGCTGCTCCAGTGGTAAGAGGATTCTGTCTCTTCTTCTGCATTTTTCTGCTGTTTTGATGTGAAGAGCAGTATTTGTAACAGAGACAGGCTCTGTTCAATAATCACCTCAGAAATTGTTTCATGTTCTGTCTTAGAATTGGGGTTAGGCATTAAAAACAACATTCAGGTAACAGTCATGGTTTGGGTTATAACACACACTTTGACAAAAATAAACACATTTTACCAGACAAACGTTCTTTCTTCACCATTTTCAGCAATAAGATTTGTAGATGTGACCACAGGGGGGCACTAGACAAATACACAGTGGTCATTTTTAAGGTCTGAAGTATCAACGTGCCCTCTGATGTCCAGGGTGTACCCCGCCTCTCACCCATAGATAGCTGGGATAGGCTCCAGCCCTCCAGGACCCTGCACTGCAGGACGAATCCTTTGGATGATGGATGGAAGTTTCAACGTGTCGTTAATTTACCTCTGTTGTTCAGTGTTGCCCCCAGAAAATTCTCACAGGGGCGGCCAGATGGGGCCAGTGAAAATGTAAAGGGTGGCACACCAAATTGGTCCTATTTGTGACAACTTCAGTGAAACATAGAGTCAAAATGTGAGCGGCGACTGAGGTAATGACTGAACAGATAAAGGTTTATAATGTATCTTCTTTTCAATTCATCTGACTTCTCGGCAGGCTGCACTCATCGGTACAGCTGGAGGTTAAAATGATCATTCCTCATTGAGCCAGTGCCTCAGTCAGTTGAAATTGGTGGGCAGCAGCGACCTATATATATATTTTTCTGATTTATTTATTTACTCATTACTTATGTATTTATTCATTGGGTTTTGCATTTATTGATTGAAGATGACTGTATGGTTTGTACGAACATAATATGATTTATTACAGGGGTGGGGGGTCCTCTCTGGGGTGTGGGGGTCTTTTGGGGCACCATTGCTGTTGTTCTGCAGTAATTTGTGGGATAGCCGTTGTTGATTGCAGTATAAACTGAACACCTTTTGCTCCTTCATACAGACTTTAAACAAAACCTGCATGTGTGTTTTTAAAGGACACAATCACAGCCGTGCCTTTTGTGAGTTGTCGCTCCACGCTGGCTCACCCGTTCACACACAGCAGGTGATCTGCTTCTGTTACTATCTCTGGTGGCTCCACAGCGCAACAAAACACTCCACCATGCCACCTCTGAGCCGTGTGAACGGTGCTAGAAAACAGGACAGCAATGACAGTGTCTTAGCACATTGCTTGAACTGTTTTCAAAAAGTGTCAGAAAAACATGAATACAAATCTTTTGTACATTTAAACAGAAGAATTATTAATTTTAGTCCCTGTGCGGGCGGTCAGATGACATTTTGACAGCTTTATTATGCAGGTAATGTTGGTGTCTGCTCCCCTCGTCCTCTCATGTCTCTGTCTCCTGATTTCAAATGTAACCCTGCTAACAGGTGCAGCTCCTGTGGGATATGAATTATTTATTAAACAAAATGAGTTAATTTAATGACACGAAACAAATGTAGCAGGTTTCATAACTTAATATATAGGACAAGTTTCATGCACTTTTTGTCTCCCAAGAGACGGACATCCACACATTAATAATCATGTCAGTCTGATTGCTTTGATAATCACAGATTTTCCTACTTTGTGCTTTCATGTGGTTTAGTAAGCCCGAGCTCTCACATTCATTTTTAGAGGGACATTCAAAAGTATAAATGTCTGGAGGCATTTTTTGTCTGCAATTTAGGATGCTTTTTCTCATGCTTTGAGAATTTCTTGAAGTGAAAACATTTTTAAAAGAGACTTTTTATGTTCAAAAAGCTTGTTCATGTCTGTGTGTGTGTGTGTGTGTGTGCGTGTAATTTGTCAGCATGAAGTTTGTTCATAATCAAAGAAAATCTTTAAAGCCTCAACTTGCAAGTCAGAGTCAAAGGACTCGCAGTGTGGCATCCTAAAGAAACACTTTTCACCTCCCAACCTGACGTTCCAGACAGAACTACACCCGGCAGATTCACAGGCAAACTGAATCTCAGCCACACACACGATTTAGGAAAACATTATTTTCTGATTGGTGCTTAATAAACAGAGGTGCTGAAATCAAACATGAAGCAATGGCAGAACTAATTTTACTGGAAGCAGGAGGAATAACGCTGGAAAACATCAAACATCACTGAAACAGTGAGGCCCCGTGTGGAGGTGATGGCCGACGACCTGGGAAAAGGGTCACACTGTTACACAGGGATCTCTGAGAAAATCAAGAGGAGTGCTGTTCTTCATCCACGGTGGTGATTGCTGCTCATTTCACCTGGTTTAACTCTAAGAATAGAAGGAGCTCGGTGGGGTTTTCTTTACGGTGATCATGGTCATTGTCGAGCACTTTCTGAAGGTCGGAGACACTGACTTCTACAAAGAAGGGATCAGTCCATGACTGATGTACCCTGTCTACCTTAGGACACATATCATTTCTTCTAAACATATGAATTCACAAGTAAAGCCCCCATGTCTGGTCCTCAAACTGCCAAAAAAAGCTAAAACCTCTCTTTATCAAGCTCATCCTGATCATCTTTTTCATCTCCACCCAGTGCTTTTTTGGGACACACACACACCTGATACCTGGCTCTAAGGGTGTCCTTAATTCCCCCCAAGTTAAGATGCGTACCACATGTGCTACTACAGCAGAACAACTTCTAGATGCACCTGTCTTCTAGATGCAGGTCAGGCTGTTGACGATAACAGGTGGGCTGCTGTCTTCCAGCCACCTGCTTCGAGGCCTCTCTCTCACCCTCTCATAGGCCTCTCTGTGCACCCAGGGCATTCATACACACACATCTCTCATAACATACAGCACAATTAGCATGATTTTCCCGCCACAATATGGTCCAGCTGGTCTGCCAAAAATAAGACCACTCAGAGGAGCCTTTGGTGAGGATAAAGTCTGAGTAAGGTGCTGGCAGTGCAAACCAAGAGGCTGGCTGCAGAGCTTACTTATGGATGAGGCACCCACATACTGAGCTCAGGAAGGAGAGACGAACCACGTACTGAATCCTGAATAATCCAGAATCTATGGGAAGTTTGTGATACAACAGATGGTGTTTGTATTGGATGTTTATGTTTCCACCTCTTACACAAAATCCAGTGGTTTGCATTGTGACATATTTTTAGCGGTGGCACAGTGCGTGTTCTGGTGTTCTGAGCCAGAAACACTAGTGTAAGAACTTGTCGGAAAATAGAAAAGGACATTGTTTTACCTGAATTACTGACTAGAATAAGAATACTTTGCTTGCCTAGAAATACGTGCATAGGAATGCTAGGTGTGCATGTCAGTAAGCTCATAACGCAATGCACAATGAATGCAAAGAGATGGAAAATAAAACAGAGGCCACGTCAACACTGACGCTGCAGAAGGCCCATTCCTGACATCTCTGGGTCAAGCATGGACACGAGGTGCTGTGAAGTAATCATCATTAAACATGATGCAGAGCCTGCTATTGTGTGACAAATTCAGAGTACATATTGACGAGATATCAGACACACAATGTGTTTTATTTAGCTACTTATTGACAGATTTATTTATGCATTTTATCTGGACATGTTGTCAATAGTGTCCATTAATGATTTCATTAAGGTGTATTGACTTGCCTTAATGAGATGCAGGTAGTGTTGGGCAAGTTACTGAGGATGGTGTAATAAGGCCCATTACTCACCAACTGCAGGGAAATATCACAGATATCACAGAGACGCAGGCTATCACTGCTGATTGCACGGTGAATAGAGGTGAACAAGGCGACACAAAGGCCGGCCGGTGTTAATTAGAGAAAGCTCAGCTTTTGCAGTTACGATCAGCCCCACTCCATAATGACGGCTACACTTGGTCATTTAAAGATGCTATGGACCCGCTGGTTTCTACGGCTACTGAGGAGACATTCATCTGAAAGAGGTGAAGAGCCGGGGATAAAAGGACACAGGAAATGAGGAGCTATTGTTTATTGGACACAAAAGACTGGGAGGAATGTGGGAGTCGGGCATTGTTTTCTCTGTCAGCTCTCTGGTTTACATTCAGGTGTGGAATGAAAGAGGTGCTTTACTGCACAGGCCTGAAAAGATCTGCATAAAAAAAGGTATCTGTATGTTTTTGGAAAGGACACACAAAGAAACAATGTGAGAAAAAGTGGAGTGGTAATTATTCTTACATGAAGACATGTTCACTCCCAGACTGTTAAATCAGATAAATCAGTTCAGATTTATAATAATGCTCAGTGCATTACGATACAAACCCCTAAAAAAGTCTAAACTAAATATTCCACAAGAGCTGTTCAGGACACTGCGGAGGCTGTAACGTTCACCATCCGCTCCTGATCACCTCCGCCTCAGGCAAGATGTGGCACATCATCGTGAGTGGCAGGTGTTGGTCAGGAAGGCGAGATTAACGATATTTCCTGCCTCAAGGCAAAAAGCACGCTTTGATCGAGTCAGAATGTGTACCTGTTGAACTAATTAGGTTTATAACTGTTAATAATGTCATATATGTACAGACAGTAAAATGAAACAGGTTAGGTGTCAGTGAACAGTCTGAGGTTGTATGTTGTCAGGCTGGTTAAACCGTATGTTTACATACGTGATTATACATGTTACACCTTCACATATATAAGAGGCTGTGATGAGGTGGAAGACCGAAAATCTAAAGAATGTGACGTTTGTGTTTGCTCCAAAGATCCTTCTTACAAATAAACTGAGAATGCTGCCTTACAGGGATTAAAAACTTGCATTTGCATCCTTATAATCTGATTTTTTCTTGAGTATCCAAAAATGGCAAAGTAAATAAATAAATCGAGCTCTAATAAGATGTGTTTATACGTTGTTTATCATTTCATACTCAACATGAGCTTGTTAGCATTTGTGTGCCTCTGAGCTGCTGTGGACAGTCCATCAAAATAATGAAATCAAAGTTAAACTGGTCTAAATTTCATCTTCTTCATCTTTCATCATCCTGCCAGGCATTTACTTTTGAAACTCTTGCATGTTTGAGTGCACTGATTTCTGATTGATTTACCACCTAAAGCAGCGGTCCCCAACCTTTTTTGCACCATGGACCGGTATCATGTAAAACAATACTTTCACGGACTGGCACAGAAAAAATAAATAAAAACAAAGTGCATAAACAGACTCTTACTCTTATGCTTAATTAGTGGGAGCCTTTGAGCTTTCTCAGCAATGAGGCGGTCCTATCTGGGGATAATGGGAGACATGACACCCGAAGTGTGTTTCTCATGTCCAGTCCACTCCGTAATTTTGTTTTGGCCGTCATTAATTGCTTCAGTCGTTCTTGTTCATGTTTTCTTCTTTCAAAAAACTCCATGGCTTGTCTTTTAATGCAGGGTGCTTGGTCTCATTTGCGAGTCTGTCGCCACATCACTCAGAGCGGACTTGGTGTGTGAGAATCACCTGTTGCAATAAATCCGTATTTTAAATAGGACTCCTGATATAGTCTTTTAAATGCAGGTTTCTTTTTCTTTGAAGGGGTAGGCTCCTCTTCTTCTGTCTCCTCGTTAGGCCTTTTCCCCTTTCCGAAGAAGCTCTCCAAAGACGTTTGTTTTTTTATTCATTTTTGCTGCTTGTGGGCTTAATTTTGGGGCCGTATCCCGTGACGAGACAAGCGTCTGGGCAGGTGCTTAAAGGCACAGGCGGATGGATCTGATCGATTTATAAATGAAACAGCTTTCAGACTCAGATGATGAATAATATATGTTTTGCTCAGTACCAAATCACCCACGGACCGGTACCGGTCCCCGGCCCGGTGGTTGGGGACCACTGATCTATAGAACCGCATAGAACCGTTCGGACGACAGTCTAAAGAGACTCGGATCGATACAGTTGCGTGTCTGCGTGCATTAATTCGTGTCGGTTACTCAGCTCTCTGCAGTAATATGATTTACTGAGCACAGTGTGCGCAAGGGTGGTGGTGGCAGCAGGAGAAATGTGATTACAGACAGGCTGCGTGTAAAAGCATGTCTTATGATGATATCAACATGGTTCTTTCTGTCATACTGTGTTAACTCTCACAGTCAGTTTATTTCACTCTGTTACTGTTCACTTGGTTTTTTATTTCAACCCTCATGAGAAACAGTTTGATCCTATTCTCCCAAAAGACTGCCAACATTTTGAAATGTGTCATGTTTGTGGGGGAAACAACTAAACAGACTAAAGGTACAGCTCTTCCTCGAGGTCTGGATGCCGTCACACGGCCCTTTATCAAACCAGCCTGGCATCAAACAGAGACATTTTTCATTGAGATCAAACAGAAAAGCAACACGTGTTCCATTTGGATGCTTTTTCTGCTGTCAGGCCAGTAAAGCGATGATTAAACAGCAGAAGGAAGGGTGGAAAAAGCAGCGGAGCACGGCAGTGAGTTACGTATATCAGTCAATCAAAGTTTTCTTTAATTCATTCTCATTGAAGACTTTAATTGACAGAGGTAGATGAAAGAGAGCAGTGTTTACTTGTCTTCTCCCTCTCCTCCTCAGGTTCTATCCCTCCGCTCTGCCAGGGGACTTGTTTGGCTGTGAGCGGCCGCGCAGGGGAAAGCATCAGTATCCATTTATCCACATCATTACCCACATCTAGCCTGGCACACACAGAGACACACAGAGTTCAGTCTGCAGTCTCCGGCCCACAAAATGACACCCCGACCTCTGGGAAGTGCTGCCCTGTGATTACAGCACAGGGAGGTGCAGAGAGAGACACTGGAAACTTGTAGGGGAGGCAGTTTATCCTTGAAACAACTCTTATTTTGTAGCACAGTTCATCCAGCTGAATCCTAAATATGCAATGAAGTCTCATCTTATTACATTAAATAGTTATGTAATAGTTATGTAATCTATTGTTTCATGTACATTTGAACAAATCATCCACATATTTCATTAAACTCTCACTTTTTGTGCACATATACACAAATCAGCCAGTTCTCAATGTAAAGCTGTGAACGTCCACAGTAGGTCTGTGGGGCTGTGGACGGCTCCAACCCACAACAAACCTTTACCCAGGAGTCCCAGGTCCCGTTATGAGGTGATGACTGAACTGAAATATGATGGAGATTGTATTTAAGTGGTTTAAATGAAGGCATTAACCCCAGTCTGCACTTTCAGCCCAGCTTTGTTTCACATGTGAAATCATTATTTTTTCCTTTTTAACTCTTCTTTCTGTCTGTTATTTAAAAACAAAACAGGTCTGTCCCCATGGACTTTGGTCATAGATATCTAACTATACAGCAGTGAGAAACATGTGTACAGCCTGGTACAAAAACAGCCTGAGACACACACTAATTAAACTGGACATGTGGGGCTGTATTTTCCTCACATTGATCATGACTACTGATTGATTGACAGCAACAGGCAATAAGTGGAAAAAGTGTGTAAGCCTTGCTCAAATATTGGACAGGAGCACACCGTGTAGCCTCCAGGGGAACTGATGGAACAATGTGACTGACAGTTCACATACATGTGGAAATTAGTCTCATATTTTATGCTCACTTCTATGAATTATGATGTGAAAACCTTAAAAAACACTTCCACTGGTGGAGCGGAATTTTGCAGGCTCTTCACCTCACATCCAATTTAATATGTAGCAGAGGTTAAAGGCGGGGTCAGACAGACAGACTTTATTGCAGCAGGTGGTGAAATGAACAATTAGCAGGGGAAATAGTTTGGTGTCCCTTTGTTCTCTCCTTGGTCAGGTTTTTGAAGGCTTGTCCTATATTTCTGTATGAATGTGACTTCTCCTCCATCACAGGCTGCAAAAAGGCGATTCAATGGCGGAGGAACCATTTTCAACCGTGCCAGAATTAAGAAACTACAATGAAAACCAAAAACATAACAATAGTCCAAAGATTCTACAGTAGGCTGTACACCTCTCCCCCTGTTTGCCTGTTTTACAGTCCAAAGACATGCTAACGTCAACTATGTTGTTTTTGTATCATCATTAATAAAAAAAAGAGGAGAAGAAGGAGAAGACAAGATATATGATATTTGACTTTAGTCATTAAGAAGATCTCAGTCTTCTCCTCACACACCAAGAGTGACAGCAATGTTCCCTGTGCAAATGTCACATACTCAAGCTTCAGCTAAGATTTCCCCTTTGACCTGGAATACATATTACTTAGTGGGTCATTATTATCTGGGGGTCTGTCACCATGTTTGAGCCATGAATGAGTGAATAGTATTGGAAGACATCCTGCTCATCACTGACCGGGTCTCTGGGAATAAAGCAGAGTGGAGCCTCAGATAAAGGCTTAACAGGGGATAAATAAAACCTGAGACGTCCCAGAGGATGTGGAGTAGGAAGACACTCTGCTCTTCCACCTAAAGGAAGGAACAGAACCTGGCTAGGAGCATTAACCAGATGCTCACACTGCCAATCAATACAGCAGTATTCTCTGAGGTTATTGAAGCAGTGAGCAGTGTCAGGAGACAAACTTTCATAAGTGAAAGGTCACTGGTGTGACCTCAGACAAGCCTAAAGCATTTCCATTAACAGTTGTGTCACAGGCAGCTCTTTCCACAAGTTACCTAGAGGTACGGTAAATAACAGCAGCCTCAGCTGGACTTTAAAGGCATTTCTGAAGGAAACTGATTCAAACATGAAGGTGTTATTTATTTCATCTGGGAGTTGTTGGGATTTTAATTATTTAAATCATAAACTGTAATTATTTCAGCCATTTTTCTTAAGACAAAAGCTTCCAGCTCCTTCAACATGAATAGTTTTGGTTTTATTTTTTTAATTGTAAAATTAACCTATTTAAGCTCAGACATCTGAACAAATCCCCATAAATAAACAACACATTAAATCCCTGGAAATAACACACGGATACATCAACGCAGGATGGTTATAAGAGAAGGGGAAGTGGTGGATGGGCATTCAAACCTAAACAGACCTGCCTTATCCCAAACGACATATATCTACATATACATACACAGTGATCCTTTCCAAGAACACGAAATAAGCTGTTTTGTTTCTCTTGTGATGACTGTCTGCACTGCAGTAAATACACAGAAACAAACTGCTTCGTCTGTCTGACTACAAATGAGAGATGAGCTGCAGCACTGTTGATGCTCATGAGTGCAGTAGAACAGTATCTTCACCACCTGCTGTTTTAACTGATCAATACTGAGAGAGTGATTGATCAGGTGGAGCGTATAAGTTTAGTCCAGCCTATCCCTATTAAATACTGTATAAACATGCCAGGGTTGGAGCTTCCTTTTTGATTCCATGGTGCCAACAGTTGTGAGTGTGATCTAATTAGAAACTTTAAAAGAAAAACACAAAAGATGAGTTTCACCATAATCCTTGACAGTGTTTTTCTGATTTACGGTCCTGTGATGGTTTCCATTGCTGCAGTTCCTTGTGTTGCCTCTGGGGGTAGCTCCAAAAGTGAGTCAATCCCCATAGACCTCCATGTTAAAATGTCCAACTTCACAGCAGAGACATGAGTGCTTTTTTAAATAAAAATAAAACGCACACACACCATCTTCGACCGGGTGTGTCCCTGCGTGCGTTTGAAGTGGTGCATTTGTGAGTCCACTTGTGCAGCACTCGCTTTGTTTTGTTTACTGGGGAGAACCCTTTTACCTCCTTGCACCTCCTGCCTCCTCTCTGTCCTTCAGTCCTTTTACTTCTCCGCGGGGAGAACACATTTTCCTCTCTGTTTGACTCAATCGATTCCAACCCAGTTCAAGGATGAGTCATGTTCACTCACTCTCTCTCTCTGACTGCCTCTCTCTTTCTTTGTATATACTTATATAATTAGCCAATTATGCCCTCCCTCCTTCAGTTCAATCAGATCAGATTAAATCAGATTTCAGCAAATTGTGTCCCCTAAACGCAGTCAAACGGACATCCATGAGGCCAATTTAAATGGCAGGGATGAAGCTGTTAACATTTTGTCGCTAATAAGATTAGCTGCAAAGGAGCAGGTGGCAGAAAGGAGGAGACAGTCAGGTTAGGACGTGAGCATGCTGCGTCTCTAAAGGCTTCCTCTTGTCTTGCACATGTACTTCTTCTGTATGTTTATACAGCACCACAGCATTTACTTATTAAAATGACTTTAAAACAAAAGTATTAAAAAGTACTCAGACAGTGAGTTGTCTCAATATCTAGGTGGTGCCATGTGGATAAAGAATCCAGATATAGCCCACTGGTGGCTCAGTTCAGTGGAGGCTGACTCTGGATCCATGTTCAATGGTAAGGTTAGCTGCAAAGGACAGTTGTTAGCATGAGTGTGCAAAGGAAGGAACACAGGCCAAACATCTCGGCCCACATCGTATTTTTGTTTAAGTGTAAGAAATGGATGTGCGGTGTGAGTGCGTGTGAAGACAGGCAAAATCGTGTGTCACACGGCGAAAGTGTGTGAGTTGGAAGCTCTGCCTATGGTGATGCGCTCTGGGTAATGACCGAAAGAATGAGATCTCGAATACAAGCAGCGAAATGAGTTTCCTTCAAAGGGTGGCTGAAAGAAGATAGAGTGAGATACACCTGAAAGGAGCTCGGAGTCAAGCTGCTGCTCCTTCACATTGAGAGGAGCCAGCTGAGGTGGCTCAGGCACCTGTTTCAGATGCCTCCTGGACGCCTCCCTGGTCAGGTGTTCCGTGCATGCCCCACTGGGAGGAAACCCTGGGGGAGACCCAGGACGTGGTGGAGAGACTATGTCTCTCAGAGGCATTATTGGTTTTGTTAACTTCATGAGCAATTGTGCAGCACTGTACCTTTAAAGACAGTTTACTAATTTCCTTTAAAGGGAAAATGTCTGAGAAAACGGGTCATCACTGGAATCCAGCCTAACCACTGTGGATTCAAACTGACACCTGCTTTCTGGGTTCCCTCCCCCATGGAAACAAACAAAGTCTCTATTTTCACTAACAAGGTTTTCAAAATCTGCCGTGACCTGGATTCGAACCGGGGTTGCTGCGGCCACAACGCAGAGTACTAACCTCTATACGATCACGGCGAGCTGTCCTGTGGGACAGTGGGACAGCCCTGGTGTAACAATCAGAACTTAAAATGCTAAAATGTAGACGAAGGTCTAAAAGGTTCTTTGACACACAATTCATCCATCACATTAGCAAACAACAACGTTAGAAACAACATCATAACATAAACGTTTCAGCTCATGTGTGTTTGTGGCACATTTGGCAGCAGTGCATGTTGTCATTGTTGTAAAATAATGATTTTATACATATACACTAGCTGTTTCTGACTTTCAGGGTTTTCAGCTGTTGTTTTGGTTTTAAACTGTTAATACAAAGAATATCATCAAGCTGATTGGTTTGTGGATAAATATTGATCAGTTTTTAGATATTGATGACATTTACTCAGACACTCAGTGTCTTTGTCCAAGAGTTTAAATTGAGCCAACTGGACTCAAGGATTTAATTAATGAGAGCATCCACATTATTACTAAAAGGTTTACTAATGTGATTATGTCACAAAGAACATTTTACCTTCATTAGGACAAAATTAGATGTTTACATTCATTTTTGCAGCCTATGTGATGGGACAAAGTGACGGCTCATTTATTCAAATTGAGTAAATGCATCACACAACAATCAGAACGATCATAACAGAGGTTTTGAATTGTCTGTCTGCTGTGATGATTTCTGTCTGACAGGCCACACACACAAAATAAGATCATCCTCCTTTTTTAAGTGAGTGAGGACACACAGCACACACCTGCAGAGGCTACCTGAGAGGGTGGAACAGTGAACACAGCAGCATCTGTCAAAGCTTAGATTTTCAATTAGATCCACCAGAGGACACAAAAAAGGCAGAGTGTTATGAAGGCTGTGCACGAACCACATGAAAAAATCTCTGTTTCATGGGGTGATGATGGCTAGCTAAAAACTGACATGTTTCCAACTGTTAGAGCGGCCTCACAGCACATTATCCTTTAGATAACTAATGACATCAGTCTATGTACTGATGAAGCTGTGTGGTTAAGATGCAAAAATGAACATCTTCACCCAGGTGCCATGTTCAGTGTTCATTGCAGCTGAAGCCAACAGGCCCCCCGTGACTCCTGCAGTCGTCATTTGACTTTGGATTGAATGCAGTTTGTATATTTTCACACGCTTGTGTGGTAAATACTGAACTATCGCTTGCATTTAAACCGGCTGTGTCGGCCTGGAGGTGGTACATATACTGCTTAGGGAAAATGTCTGAGAAAATGGGTCATCACTGGAATCCAGCCTAACCACTGTGGATTCAAACGGACACCTGCTCTGGTTCCCTCCCCCAAGGAAACAAACAAAGTCGCCTTTCATGTCAACAGAAGTTACCGCTCACTCAGATTCTGGATATCACCGGATGGTGTGTGTGTGCCCTGTGGTGCAGCCTGGCCTTAAAAAAGAGTACAAATATTCAGCTTCTGATTGAACTTATGAGAGAGACTGTGGGGATGTGTCTGACTTGCTCATTTTTCTCTGTGTTGACCCTCTCAAGTGCACTCATTAGAACCTTATTCAGGCGTGGTTGCCAAATTGTGTTTGGTCAGCTTTGGCAGGAGCACAGACAGGCTGTGCTGTTCATCTCCAAATTGTCGGGTCTCTAAGTGACAGTTCAAAAACAACAACAAACAACCCACAAACAATGAAAGGATGACATGGTTTCGGGTCCAGATCTGCATCACAGAAGCCTGTGATTTCAGTATAATGAGAGCTGGTCTCAGTGTGTTTCTCATTTCTGTGGCTGACAGGGTTGGACCCAAGAGCAGATAACAGACGGTAGACAGACAGTCAGATGTCAGGTTAGAGTTTCACAACAGACGAACACACACACACTGCAGATTAAACCGTACACTCCACATGCCTGTTATGTTTTTTTAATTTGTCCTCTGATTCTGAACTGCTTGGAGGAAACTCTGGAAGTTCTGAGGTCAAAAAGTACTGTGTGAGTATCCAGGGTAAAAATCCAAGAGTCTCCTCTAAGCCCCAGAGAGTTCAAACTCAAGATCCACTTACAGAGAAGCAACAGGATTAAACTGTGGTGCTCAGAGAAAGAAGACAGGAAGAGACAGAGGACTGATAGAAACAAATGAGACAATCTAGCAAAGTGTAAATTGAGGTTAGATACAAGAGTTTACAAATTGAACTACTAACACAATTTACTGTGTTCTTTCAGTTTCAGACTGAACTAGATGTTGTTGATAGAACTCCAAGTTCTAATGTAAAAAAAAGATGACTGTGATGTTGTGTTGCAGAGATAGCCACTGAGGTTAGCATGATGACCAGTTAGCACAGGCTATACCACGCAGAAAACAATGAGGAGACATCCCAAAAAATGGACACTGGGGCTGGTCAATCCCCCATAGACGTCCATGTTTAAACTTTACAGCAGAAAAACATGTTTACAGGTAACGGTTATTGGAGAGATCAGCTGATCAGCTGTGGTTTGGTTTGAGGACAGGAAGACTGGTGTCTGCAGCACTTTGAGATCATATAGCTTAACCAGCAGGTCACTGTACAGGTTGGATGTTGGATGATTTTTATGCTGTCTGGTTCAGTGTCTCAGGATCCAGACAAAGGCAAAAGCAACCTGAGACTAGAAGCCTGCAGCTTGATGTTTGATTTTGATTTATTTATTTAGCAGGACAGTGCATATTAAAAACAGAACATCTCTAAGATGCCAGAATTAGCCAAAGGCTATAGATTTCATCTGTTGTCCCATAGGCCTGTTGTACAGTGGCACCCTAGAACTTACTGTAGAGGCAGCAGTAGTATAAGGAGACGCGATACAAATAAAATTATTCATGAAAAGCACAAGGAGCAGCAGCAAAGGGTTTAGTAAAAACATAAAAGCAGCAGTATAAATAGCAAGCATGAATTAAGCAGGTTAAAACATTTGCAGGTGCATATATAAAATGACAAGTTTTGCTAATATCAAAATCATAAAAGAATTTACAAAGGTCAGAACAGAATCACGCACTCACAAGTGAAACACAAGATGGCAGCAGCAGCAGTGTGTTAACGTTTTAGATGAGAGTGAATTAAGTTGTATGTGTTGATGTCTGTTGTCGGAATAATGTTCCATTCCTGACAGGCTTTGAAATCTGTATGGCTATGAAGTATCACCTACCTTAGTCTCAGCCTTAGCCAGCAAGCACACTGTCAGCATAAAAATGTACACATTTTGAATTACAGTGTGACTGAACATTGAGATTTTAGCTGGAGATCTATCTATCGGCCGTGTCCATCTGTAATAGTGCTTGAGGAAGCACCAGGGAGATTTTGTTTTTCCAGAACTGCAGAAAAAGTTTAGAGCACAAAGACTTTGTAAACCTGCCCAGACTGCTTGGGCCCACAGTCTGAGAGTCTGTGGCAGGTTTTGTTTTTAGGGCTTGGATGAACGCAAGAAGAGTTTGGCAACTTTTTACCATTTTCTAAATGAGTCTGAAACAAAATGAACATACGGCGAGGGAACAACCCCAAGCCCCCGGTATGAATCCCACACAGGGCAGAAGCCCTGCCTTTGCTCATTGAGCCAGGTCACCAAAACAAAAACATCACAGTATTTTAACTGTGACTCTGATGGCATTAAGAGAGCAGCAGGCCAGAAAACAAAACAACTTTAGCTTTAACTTAGATTCATTGCACCACTTTCACCGTTGTCTGAGACAATTACGATGAAGCTTGTTTTTCTATAACTGTGCATAGATATGACCCAAAACATCACAAATGCAAGTGAAATATTTGACTCGGTCATTTATTTATTTGCTTTCAATAAGGCCATTCCAAACATTTCCTTGTTAAACCATTATTTTGTAAAATGACTAGTGGCCTCATGTCATTTCCCTGCTGAACGACATGTTTCTCTTCAGATTCAGCTCACAGACAGGAGTCTGTGTGTGTGTGAGCAGAGGGAGTGATTGATTTCACAGCTCTGGGGAAGAAGCTGTGTCACACGGCAGATTATCCCTTAGGTGGCTTACACAAATGTGTGGTGAAGATGCAAAAATGAACATCTTCACCCAGGTGCCATGTTCACTGTTCATTGCAGCTGAAGCCAACAGGCCCCCCGTGACTCCTGCAGCATTCATTTGACTTCACACTGAAAACACATGCTTGCGAACTATCACCTGAGGGTTCGGGGTTGACTTAGGGACGTCAGGGTTGTGTGCTCAGTCCAGTCTTCTTCACTCTGTTTACTCAAAGATCAAGCAGGTCGAGTAAGACGGAACACACTCCTCTGACCCGACCTGGTCCCTGAACACTTCTCACCTGCTGAAGAAAGCACAACAAAGGCTCTTCTTCTTCCTCAGGAGGCTGAAATATGCTGGACTCCCCTCTCAGCTGCTCACAAACGTCTACAGAGCCACAGCATTGAGCATCAATATTGTGGTACAGGAGCTGCACTGTACAGGCCAGAACAGACTTGATGCGGGTGGTGAGAATTGAGGGATTGTAGGGAGTCCTCATTCATATCTGGACACACTATATGCTGACCATGATCCAGATGAAGGCCAGGCTTAATTATGAGGGGAAATTCTTAGAAAACGTCATAATTCTAGGATTTTCTTAGAATTTCACAACTAAGGGAAACTTCTAGCGCTAAGAATCTTTGTGAATATGGCCCCAGATGTCTGGAATTCTTCCCTGCATCCATTTATTGCGGCCTCACCTGATGGAAATGTTTCCTGCAGCTGTTGTGGTTCAGATGTCACAGAAATAGCGTGGCTGTTTTGTGCCAAGGACTTCTCCGTAAATGAGGCAGCAACTCCTGCTCTAAATCTTTACACATTATTGTTAGTGCTTTCATTTGTATCATTATGACAGGTAAATAAACTTACTTTATATCAAGTCATCATTGTAGTTTGTCTTGCACCATAATATTTATTTTATTTAACCAGATAAAAAAACATTGAGATCCAGATCTCATTTACAAGAGTGACCTGGCCAAGTGGTCAGCAGCACACATCAAGAGCATTAGAACAACAATTAAAAGTTGTCAAACAAGATGAAGACAGTTATCAAAGCAGTAAAATAAGTGCAGCAATAGGATGACGTCTTAAAAACACAGGCACTGATGAATGGATGCTTTGTGCCTAATGCGTAACAAAGAATTAAAAGTTTTAAACGAGATAAGCTCAGAAATGTTTCTATCAGTCAGTGATTGGAATCTACCCTCAGTGGAGGGTAGAGTAGCTAAATGCCCGCGTTCCTAGTTCTGTCCGAACATAGGGAACCTGCAGGTGGGAAATGCCACTGGATCGTAGGGCATAGTGGCTGGTAGTTTGCTGAAGAAGAGTGCACAGATACGATGGCGCCAAACCAAGGAGGGTCTTATAGACCAACCACATCCAGTGGGCGTGCCTCCTTGTGCTCAGGGAAGGCCACTCAGCTTTGGCATACAGTTCACAGTGATGGGTGAGGCAGTTACAGCCAGTCACAAACCGCAAGGTGGTAAACAGTGTTCAAGGACTGGAGGCATTTGGACGACACAGTCATGTAAACAACATCACCATAATCAATCAGTGGTAAAAAGGTTGCCGATACCAGAAGCCTGTTCAAAAAGGAACATAACATAAAGCAATGTGAGATTTATTAGCCATATAACTCTTTATATGGCAGAAATACATGTTCACATCTCAATTAAAGGCTAACATATTCTATACAACGTCGGGCCCTCATACCACCCTCATGGAGTCTGTTTCTGAGCAGAAACATGCATATTAGTGTCCTGCTGGAGGTCATGTTGCAGGGCTCTGGCAGTGCTCCTCTTGAAGTAGCGGTCCTGCTGCTGGGTTGTTGCCCTCCTACAGCCCCCTCCTCGTCTCCTGGTGTACTGGCCTGGTCTCCTGGTATCTCCTCCATGCTCTGGACACTGTGCTGACAGACACAGCAAACCTTCTTGCCACAGCTATCATTGATGTGCCATCCTGGATGAGCTGCACTACCTGAGCAGCTTGTGTGGGTTGTAGACACCGCCTCATGCTGCCTCTAGGGGTGAGAGCACTGACAAAATGCAAAAGTGATCAAACAGGCAGAAAGGATGAGAGCAGAGAAATGGTCTGTGGTCAGCACCTGCAGAACCTCTCCTTTATAGGGCTTGTCATTGTGTTCTTTAAGTGTTGTAGTGTACTAACACCAGCTACAAAAGGTATACACAGGAGGAATGTAGTAGCTAGCCTACTACTAAAACATGTAAACATGTATTCATTGTAAATATCATTGTTACCTGAGAGTAGCTGTACTTGTATGTGTACACAGGCAAAAAGTCCTGTTATGCATGCTTTTAAAAATGCTTATGTGTGGACTTGGCCAGCCAACTTGCTAGCTCATGGTACAAAGCCTAGGGAAAATGCTAAATTAACGTAATTCTTAATCTTAATTGAAAATCGATTCTTGAAAAACGTGGATCAATTCAGACTCTACAAAAATAAAATAAAAATGGAATTCATATTTGAAACTGCCGGTCACTGTAACGTGTAGTATGCATAGATAAGGTTAGTAGTTTAAAGCTAGCTAGCATTTGTTAGTCCACAATACTAAGTGTACGCGGTCCATAACAATAATACAATCATAAGAAAGAATGTATGTTATGCCGCGTAAATAAGAACATACACTATACACTGCTCTAAAATACACTGTCGTCTCCTCCAGACTGGCATGTTTTATTGCTGTGATCCATTTTTGTCGTCTTTCAGGTTCATTAGGTATGCTATCCACCATAATGAAATGTCGCGCTGGCCTGCCAAAGTGGCCTCGCTTAGTGACTGTGACGTCATCTCTGATTCCAGAACTGTTGCTAGGCAACAACTGCATGATGATGCGAGTTCTGTGACATCATAGCAGGCAATCTGTTATGATGTCACAAAGAGGTATATAACTGGATGGCACCCTCACTGAAATTCCATTACATGCCCAGTGTGATGGACACAGAGTTCAAGCATCCACAGCATACAGAAAGTATGTCAGAATTGACTGAAGAAGACCAAGCAGTTGATGATGAAAACATTAGTGAGGCTGGAAACTTTTTGAAAATGTTTATGACGACATTGAAAAAGTTTTTTAGCGCACCATCTTCCTCCGAGACGTCCACCGTGAAAAATAGTACAGACAGTACATCTACAGACGAAAGTGTCAGTGTGGAAGTAACTTGTCAGAATATTTCTGAGTTAAAAGAGCTAGTTTTCAGCTGGGAGAACGAATATGGAAAGGATGTGGCATTAGAGATGACCCAACAATATCTTCACAAGTTTTTCGCTATGCAGAAAATGTTTCGGGAGAATTCTGAGGATAAGGATATTGTGGAAGAAAACACAGCTGCTCCCATGACTATAGAGGAGCTTTTTGATATGTCAGACAGAGGTTTTCAGGACCTTGACATGACACAGGGTCCAAGTTATCTGGTGGAGACTGTTGAATCCCCCATCAGGGAAGACACACAGGAAAACCAGGCAATGAACTTATCTACAGCGCCTTTGGAACCAGATGTATCCAGCATGTTTTTCCAAGCTGAACTTCCTGAACCTCTAAACCCAATTCAGGAAGAACAAGCAGTTGTTGTCGAGGATGTCCAGGATGATGAAAACATTGTTGAGGCTTTGAGCCCTATTCCAGTTACTGAGGGAGAGGAGGACATTTCTTCTGAGGCCTGTGACACAAGATCAATTCCCAGTATTCAAGTCCCCCTGATAGACCAAGAAGATATAAAAGATGAAGGGGAACGTGCTGCCTCACCTGTCCTCCAAATTGCTTCCCCAACAAGCCCTCCAAGTGTTTTGGGATTCAAAGAGGCCACAGAAAGTGTTACTTCACTGAAGAGCACAGAAGGACAGGGGTCAGCATCCACTGATGATGACAGTAGCATAGTAGCTCCTGCTGAGATTAGAGCTCATTCCTCCATCACCTCTTCCACCACAACACTCCCTGAAGAGAAGGGTGCCACAGAGAAGATTGCCACAGAGGAGATTGCCACAGCGGAGATTTCCACAGAGGAGGGTGCCACAGAGGAGATTGCCACAGAGGAGGGTGCCACAGAGAAGGATGAGCGGTCTCAGTCTTCTTTTGGCTCCGAAGAAGATGACGAGAGTTCAATGGTGCCTGAATGCCCTATTCCAGTTACTGAGGGAGAGGTGTTGAGCCCAGAGACGGAATTGACGGTGGAAAAGAAGACTCAGTCTAATATAAAAGTCTTGGGCAGGATCAGGGCGTGCTGCTGTCCTTGCATCCCGGATTAGCCAGAAACTTTTTTCCTTCTGTACCTTCCCCTCACTCTCTTCACCCCCTTTCACTGCACCTTGCACTACACTTTTTTCCGCATTTCTTGTGTAACTTATTCCTCATTCCAAAATGGATTCAATATTTTTTTACCTTAAAAATCATCTGAAACCACACAATTTGTGAAAATTTTGCAAATTTATTAAAAAAAATATAACATGAAAGTATTCACAGCAGTTGGCAGAATGTAGCCAGTGTAGTTGTGCTTAACTTGTAGCATTATAGGCTACTCAAAGAGACTTAAGGCTGTGATCGCTGCCAAAGGTGCATCAACAAACTATTGAGCAACTCTGTGAATACAGGTTTTCATGTTACTTAGTTTTATTTTTAATAAATGAGGTATTGTGTGTAAACTTGAGGTTGAAAACAAATGAATTTTGGAGTAAGGTCAAGTCACACCAGAAAATAAATACAAAACAAAAAATTACAATAGGGACTTTGCACTCGGTGCTTGGGCCCTAATAAATACGAAACAAAAAACCTAAATATGATCTAGTGCATGCAAGTGCATGTTTATTCCTCTCATTGCTTAAATACAATTACAAAAACAGTATTAGGTACAAACTGAAATGTACCAATTCATAAATTATTCAGAAAACACCACATTTTACCAAACACAACAACATTTCAGGAAACTCGACATTCATGATGTCCAGTCAGAAAAGACTTGTTGTCCCTACCCTTTAAGTAATCTGAAATGTTGTGTTTTCTGAAATTTTGCCGTGTTTTCAGAAATATTGTTGTGTTTTGTGAAAGTTCAATGTTTTGACCTTCAGGGCCACCATATAATGGGCTCTCTGGTTTCATCAACATTGGGAAGAGCACCTTACCAAATTGGAGTGTCTTCTGCAGAGGTCTGTTGTTGCATGGTCTTCCACACTGCCTTGTGCTGTCTTCTCATTGCTGCAGCTGTCTTCTTGCATCAGTGGCACTGGTGCTAGCAGGTGCATCATTATTGCTGTCGAAGTCTTCATCTCACTGCTGCTTTCCTCCCCATGGTGTAGGTTTGTAGTCTTCATCGCCATTATCGCCAATCCACCAGGTCACTTGAAACCACCTGGTTTCATCAAGCAGATGTAGTTTACACTCGGACTGTTAGATGGCAGCAAAGTGCTAAAAATTTGTTCGCTGGTGTGTGTATAATATGCATCAGCCTCATCCTTGGCTCAACCATGGCTACAGCAAGATCAGAAGTGGTTTGACATTCGTCAACCACCTCACATGATCCATGATTCAAACGTACGTATAAGGCCAATAAAGATGATAAATAAAGGATGTAAAGATGCAACGAAAACGTGCGAACTAGTCTCTCTCCTTTACCCAGCAAAGATGCAAGGTATAAGCAGTTATTATAGCTGCACTCTAATGTTGATGAAGATTCTCAGTCATCCAGGTCATCATACGTAGAGAAGATTGAAGCAAGGCGTCTGGACTTGTAGAGTTTTCTTGAAGACATTTCGCTGCTCATCCAAGCAGCTTCATCAGTTTGGTGGGGAAACATGACACGACTATGAAACTGCCGTGAGTATGTGACTTGAAGTGAAGCTTCCACAGAAGAATGGCTCAGCACAGGAGAGCCACCTCCTCAGGACAAGACTCAGCTCTTCACCTCCACCTCAGAGACAAAGGACACTCCTTTGAGGACAACAATGTCCACATCCTAGACAAAGAGGAAAGGTGGTATGAAAGAGGAGTCAAGGAAGCCATCTATGTTAAGCTGGAAAAACCTTCCCTTAACAGAGGTGGTGGCCTCAGACATCATCTTTCTACCACATACAATGCAGTGATTCCATCCATTCCCAGGAAGTTTGCACATACTCACAGTAAGAACAAAGGGCTGTCAACCAGTCCCCCTCCAGCAGTTTCATAGTCGTTAGACACACCTGGCCCAGTCAACCAGAACATCACAGGTAATTATGGAAACATTTAGTGCTATTGTTTTTAAGTTTGACCCAGACCCACCCACATAGGTCTGTAACCACATATAAACCATGTTTCCCCACCAAACAGCTAGAACTGATGAAGCTGCTTGGATGAGCAGCGAAACGTCTTCAAGTCCAGACGCCTTGCTTCAATCTTCTCTACCTGCACTCTAATAAACATCTCAACAATATTGCCTGTTGTACTACAACATACATGACAAAACGTAAACGTACAATAGTGCAGAATAAACTGCATGACTGATCAACCATTGAGCATCTATCCATGGTCCTTGATCATGCACATTTCAAGTGTAAAACCAAATGTATACTTCCTGCATCTGCAAGCATGAAGGATGTAGATTTAGTCAACTCACAGTGAATGAGAGCCTCTGCACAAATGTCCAAGTTTATTTGGTCCTGCATGCTTGAGTTTACTATATAATCTAACCATTAAATCAATCCATTGAAATTAGAACCCATAAAACCCAGATCACCATTTCCAGAAACATGCCAGCGGTTCTGAAACATTTACAATTTATTATAAAACCATTAGAAGCCATCTTTCAATTTACATTTATAAGATAGCCTAAGATAATAGTAGTTAGCGTTACATAAAACTGTTGCAGCCTAAAAATATAATAGCTGAGCATTAGATGCTTCACGCACAAACATTCAAACATTCACTGGAAGTTGCTTTCTTTTGAAAATATGAAATACCAGTGAAGTGGCTGAACTGTGAAGTATATTTTCTTCCAATCATAACAGCACATCAGGGTGCGATCAAGAACCAGTGTTTGTAAACATATTTGTGGCAAAAGTGAAAAAAAAACTTCACCTCAGTAGTGTCTGTACTGCTGTCAACAAACATATAATCCTACTTTGTTATATTGCTGTAAATACTTTGATGTTGTCCAGATTAGCATTCCTTGTATTTTATCGTGTTCCAGTCTGTGTTGTTTCCTGTTACACTTATTCAAGCTTTATCCACAGCATACATTCTGTCCAACAGCATGGAATTTAACAAGCAATGCATATAATTAGGAAAACAAAACAAAACAAAAGTTCTGAACCATTTACAGCCTCACTGTGTGGGGTTTTACTTAGATGTGATCAATGTATGATCATCACATTTCCTCTAACCCCCAAAAAGACACATCACATAACATCTCGTGCTATCATACTTTCACCAACTACATAAATGATATATCTTCTTCTGACCAGCAGTTAGCGTGTGTATTCACACACTTATTTTGTATTTATACAATTTCTGTACATTTTCACAGAAAGCACAACTTTAACTATCCGATACTTCCCTGATTTCACTTCTTTTTATGAACAGCAAAAAGGCATTAACAGTGTCTGTATATAAGAGAAAGCTCATGTGGAAACACTCCCACAGCTTGAGTAATACCATGTTGTACTGCAAGGTAGTCTAGTGAATTGCCTATGTACTAATGTGATACTTTTGACTTTTACATAGTTGACAAAATATAATATGTCAACATGTTGCAGCCCTACTGGACATGGAATCTGATAGCAGAATCAATGCTTCCTGGCTGCCCCTGATTGGATGAACACTTTCACATATGGGTTATTTGTTCAGTTTTTAGCAGTAGGAAGATTATTACTGTACAATATATATAACTAAGGGCCATCCATGACGTCACCAATAGGTTTCTGAAGAGCTGTGAGATTGTCGCCATGTTGGTGTTGGTTGTAATACAGGCAAAGAGGTGGAAGATTATGATGTGTGGTGGCTACTGCCTGTCATTTAAAGCAGTTATGCTTTTAAATATGCTAATTTTTGAGTCTTAATATGATTAAAACGAGCAGGTTATATAAAAACAATGGAGACCTAAATCGTTTTTTTTTCTTACCATGCTCAAAACATATTTCTTTCTGCTGTAAAGCTGGACATTCTAACATGGAGTTCTAGGTCGAGATGCATTCCCAGTAAAAGCCTGCAGCAGATAGCAGCAGAGATACAAACTTTGCATTCATGTAATGATTAAATAAAAAAAAATATAACAGCAAATACTTGAATCATCACTGCTCTGTTAGCTAAAGATGAGCAAGCGTGTGACACAAGTAGTAGCATGTATTCACATTACAGAGAGTGAGGCACATATGCTGCCTTATGTTCCTCTTGGGGTGAGTCATCCAGGGGCTGATCCAGGTCAGGGGGTCCTCAGCAGTTGATTGCTAATCAGTATGTCCTCCTGGTGCCACGTCATGAGAGACTTGTGCAAAAAGCTCTCCAAAACCTGACATGCCAGATGGTTTGTTACATGTAACTGACTCCAGGGTTTCCCTGATCAGTAGTTCTGAACAGACAGATGCTTTTGACAAAGTACAGATGAAAGCAGGTGATTGGGTGAACTGCTTGTCAGTCACTGTCTGTTATGAGGTAACTTCAACCAATCACATCAGTTATTTAAAAAGAAACGGAAAGCTAGCAGGTAACAGCATGTTTTCCCAAACGGTCTCTCATGTCTTTCCAGTCTGTGTTAATCACCTATTGCGATGTGGTCCATACGTGTCCAGCATTACCGTGCTGGCCTGTTCCAGGTTCCACTTGCAGCTCACCAGAAGCTCCTCACACTCCGCTCTTGAACGCAGCCCTAGCCGAAACAGCTGCTCCACCTGCAATCCGGACAGAGAGAGAAAGACTCTGAGCAGACATGCTGAGGTTTGGTACTGCCATGACTTCTCTTTAGTCATGTTCCTTTACGTCTTCCTGTCAGGTCAGATGTTTACTTTTCATGTTGGCTTTATCATCCACTTATTGCTTGTTGGTTTTAGAATTGCACGGAACTTCTAGATACTTCCTCTGTTTTCTATTCATACTCCTGGAGCCATAACAGCAAGCTTTCACTGTCATTGCTCACTGATGTGGTCAGAAATATGAGAGCTACCAACTGCCCCTTGGACCTTGTCCCAACTAAGTTGCTAAAAGATTTTCCCTACTGTTGGACCTTTTATCGTTGTTTTATTTAACAACAGTTTGAGCTTTAGTATTGTTCCTGTTTTTAAATATCATACTCAGGCCTCTTAATAAACCACACCCTGATTCCTCGGTCTTATCTAATTTTAGACTTGTTTCAAATTTCTCTTTTATCTCAAAAGTTCTCAAAAAATGTATTTTTAGTCAATTACAGCTTCTTTTTTTTTTTAGAAACTCTGTCTTAGAGAAATTCCAATCTGGTATCAGGTCTCAGCACAGTACTGAGTCATTGCCCTCCTCCTGCTCGAAGTCCTGCGAACCAGGCACAGGCACTGTGCCTCGACTTCAGACGTATTGATTCAGACTGGCTTTTAACACCTAGCAGTGACACTTATTGCATTTTACTGTATCTTATGAAACGTTATTGAGTTACAGATGTTACTTCATGTTCTTGCTCATTTCTGCACAGGATATCCTCTTAATAAAAACAGATGCTGTGCATGTACCTTCAAATGGTTTACAGCCTGGAGGATGATCCAGTTGTGACTCTGCAGAGCAGCTTGACATTCCTCTATTGTGACGCCATGCACTGCACCTTGGACCTGTCAATCAGACCATAAACTTTAGAGAAGCATGTGTGGGCCTATGTGGATCACAGATATTACTAACTTGTCAGTTCAGCAAACTATTCCCTTTGAAACATTTTAAAAAAAAATATACAAGGCATACATTTTAAATACTAGAATCAAAATCATTTTAAAATGTTTTCTCCCGACAAACACATCTTACTTTTTAAATGTTATCGAGAAATTTGTGACTGCTTCAGGCATTTTCATTTTTAGTGCAGCAGAATGCAACATTTCCCTCCGCTGCCCCTTTACCTGTATGATGCTCTGCTCCTGTTGCTTGCTGAGAGCTGCAGGTCGCCCATTGTTGTTGTTGTAGGAGGAGTTAGGTCTGGCTCCACCGGGCTGCTGCTGCTGTTGCTGCTGCTGAATCATTGGTTTCACTGCTGCCATATTAGCGGCTCCATATCTAATCAGAAAACAAAAAACAAAGTACAAAATGTATTGATTAATTCATGGATTATGATAGTGTATGTCCCCTCTGACCAAAATAAGTGGGTTAAACATGGAGAGGGAAACTCACCTCTCCAGAAAAGCTGGCCTCTCTGGAAGCGGTGCTGGAGCAGAACTCTGAGAGCTTTCAATCAGTGAGGAGAGGCCACGCCCCTCACGAAAGGCGAGTGGATCCAACAAGGAGGAGGACGAATAGGACGAGGCAGAAGCAGTCAGCCGCGAGGAATAGGATGAGGCTTGAGGTGGGGAAGAAGACGAGGACGGAGAATTGGAGGACAGGAGGGGACCCAGCAGTCCAGACGCCCGGCGGGGTGAGACTGACATGGGTGGAGGGGGCAAGGCCACAGGCGAGGAGGAGAGCGGTGGCACAAGTGGGAGTGGAGACGAGGAGCGGGAGCCTGGCTGAGAAAAGGCGTGGTCTCTGGGTGGTATTTGAGGAGGCGTGTCATCATTGTTACCCAGTGAAATGGAGCTGGAGCGAGCTTGGGGGTGGGTGGTGCGGGTGGAGAGGTTGTGTTTGGAAGGACGCAGTGGGGGGACAGGGCTGCGGGGGGGCAACGCTGGCTGATCCTCAAAGCAGGAGGTAAAGGTGGTGGAGGTAGAGGAGGGGGAAGGAGGAGGCAGGCAGATCTGTCGGTGGGGGCCCAAAGGAGCGAGAGGCATGGGTAGCGGGGAGGAGGGGAGGGAGCGGCCTGTGGCCATGGGAACCTGCAGCTTCACCATCACCTATGTCAGCGGGGGAAATATTAGCACAGAAGTGGTTCAGCAAAAATCAATTTACAGCGAGTGCTTGTTGCTGCATGGGTAACTTTCTTCACCTCTCTCTGCAGCTCCTGGAAGAGGTCAGCTGACTGGGACTCGCTCCTGCCCACCACACTGGCCCCAGGGGTCACTGAGGCTTCTTCAGTCAATCCCTTGTTGATGGACCGCACCTCCTGGTCCTCGGACTGGTCCTCAAACTCTGAGGTAACCTCGTCATAAGCTGGCTGAGGGAGAGGCCAGTCCAGGATAGAAGGAGTGTCCTGAGGAGGACAGCAATAGATATGAGGACAATTATAACAGCTAGTATTAAACATGGATTAGTTATTTTCAGATGAGTGAAGCTTAGCATAATTTTTAACATACTACTTATATGAAAATGGTTTAAACTTCCTATCTCCGAATTGTTTTCCTGCTCACTTAGGGTTGTGCAAGAGGAAAGTCACAGGATCCAAATGATTTGGGTATATTCTCTGGGTACATCCATCATATGTTGACAGATTTTGATCTAAGCTGACATTGTAATCCATAGAGCAAAATTTCCCTCCATCTGCACAATCATTTAGTGACACTGTTGTGAACCAATGAAAGCCCAGCCAAACTTTACAGCTTTCAGCCAATGCTTGATCAGAATCGAAGGCAGACTGGAGCTGTGAGGTGGGAAACTGTGAAACTCTGCAGTAGACCACTAAAGACTGAATGAGTACATGATCAATCAATGAGCACCGATCGTCCATCACGCTGCATCGCCTTGGGTGCATCCGAGAGGAAAGGAGTTCTATACGACATTTCTAGGCCAAAGTCTAAGTCTTTGGAGGATATGAGAATCCATTGTTTGTGAAAAGTGGCGCGGCTTCCATGCTCCTTTTTAAGCTTCTGCAGTTAATTCTATTAGTGATGTTTGCGTGTGTGGTTGTTTAAATGTGTGTTAACTTCTGCACAGTCACAGTGTGGGACCTGGAGAAAATAAATGGTCAGAAGTTTTAAATTCACACATTAGCTGAATATTTATCCCTCTCCTATGGCAGCTGGCTAGACTTTGCCTCAGTCCAGACCTTTAAATCAATACACTTCACAGTGTTGAGTTGAGAATCAAGCTCACAATTTGGTCTGATATTAGGGCAGATTCACTGTGGTGAGATGTTGTGCTGCAAGTGGAAAAACAAATCATTCTTCCCAACAGCTACCAGTTCAACTAAATACACTGTCTTCTATAAATGTTCTACTAATGCTAACATGCTAATGATAACATTAAGTTTTAAAACATTTTGTGTACAATGATTGATTTTGTGTCTGAGGGGCATTCTCAGTGGGATTGGTCTGTTATCAGGCTGATATTGTACAGCTTCAACCAGGCGCAACTACCTTCAGCGTGTCCTCATCTGGCTGCCGTGTTTCTGTGAGGGGGGACGGCGTGGTCGAGCTAAAGCTGTCATCTGTGAAGTCAATGAGCGACACCTCGCTTTTGGCCGAGCGCACACTGCCACCCTCCCATGGACGGAGTTTCAAGCCGAGTGACACTCCCAGCTTCTTCAGTCCAGAGGAGACACTGGTGTCGTCCTCGTCGTCATAATCATCCATCACAGAGTCGTAGAACGGCTCTGGACACACACACAACAACCAAGTCAGGACTGAGCTGCATGTGTAGGTTAGATAGTGAATTATAAAGAGCACAGGGAGCAAAAAAAAACTTACTCTTGATCAGAATGGCAGGTTGAGGTGGACGAGGAGGAGGTTGCTCTGATGAGAGACACATTTAGATAAGACATTATGATCAAAATAAAAAAATAATTTTATTAAAACAAAAAAACCTCTGATGAATTTACTCTTGGCACGGTTGGGGAGTTTGGTAGGTCTTGCAGTGTCTGACTCCATTCCTAGGACATCGGGAGGGTCCATGGGGTTCCCTAAATACAAACTGAGAAAGAAAAACATCCACTTTAGTTACTGATGAAGTTTCAGTCAGGTCATAGATAAGAACAACTTTATTTAAAGACCCTGCTTCTGTTAAATGTGCTCCTAAAACTGTTAATCAGAGTCTTCTAGCAGGATGAAGACGGCCGACACCAACAGACTCAACAAGCTCATTAGAAACACTGGCTCGGTCCTGGGAGCTGAGCCGGAGTCTGTGGTGGAGGAGGATACTGAGCAAACTCCTCAGTATTCTTAACAACAGGCCTCACCCTCTGCATGACACACTGCTGTCCTACAGGAGCACATATAGACTGAGACTACCGAGGAGCAGCACAGAACGCCACAGGAGGTCCTTCCTGCCAGTGGATCATCAGACTGTATAATTCCTCCCCTTTCTGTAGGGAGAAGAGCTAGACGATCATGTCATGCACCACTGTCATTCCCTCCACTCTCTAGTTGTATCCATGCAACATATATTGTGCTCAGTCATACTGCTTACTGTACTCTGATTTGGATTTTCAGTGACACCTATACTCTTGTACTAATTGTAATTGTAATTGTATTTAATGTAACTTGATACCTCTGGCAAAATAATTTCCTTTGGGATAAATAAAGTTTTATCTTATGGATAGGAAAGAATGTGATAGATAGAAATGTGGTTAAGGATAAAAAGGTATAGTGCACTGATGCCCCCTAGAGGACAGCAGTAGTACATCCAGTGCAGGCAATAACCAGTAATATTTCTGTATCTTCAAGCTTTGTACAGGTTTTAAAATTATTATTGCACACTTACGCAGATCTTTCAAACTGTTGCTGCATTCATAAAGTTTCTTTAAACCTGTTAACCAAGTTCATAAACAAAGCAGCAACAATCACAACTAAGGAGGACAGCATTTAAAAAAAGTAAAATATATCAATTGTAAAAACAACGCTGTCTGAAAGTGTGTCACTGTGAAGTGTGTCACCATTCACCTGTCTATGCGGTCTGCGTGCCCCCAGCTCCTGTGAGGATCTGTGTCTCCGTGTCCAGTGTGGATGAAGGAATGTTTGAGCGGTCTGCTGATGTCTTGGGCAGACAGGCCGGCGACTGCCGTCACCACGTGACGAGGAAACTGACCAACACGAAGTGTCTTCCTGTTCTGACCTCGCCACCAATAGTGCTCTGCCCTGAAAGCACACAAACAAACAAAAACAATGCGAAGAATCCTGCATCAACAAGAGACACATTGGTTGTCTTCATTCTGCACTCACATGCAAGTAACGGGTTAGCGACTTTTTTTATGTGTTGGCTACCAAACAGTCACACACTGACCTTCCCTCGATGATGGTGATGACATCATTCATTTTAATCTGGAGCTTGTCTTCCTCCTCAAAGTCCTGCAGGGCTCTCATGTCAGTAGGCATGGTCTGCAGAACAAACATAAACACACGGCTGTCTAACTGTGGCTTCTACAAGCAGAGACATAAATTGCACTAGGAGATATGAGAGGTGAGATTATCAGATTATTATTGTATTACTGTTCATTAACACATTTAAAAGGGAAGACAGAATTACACACTTCAAGGATAAAAAGGCTCTCTGGACAGTGCTACCTTCTTCCTTTGTTGGACCAGATGCTTTTAGTGATTTTATTTTAGTAAAAATGTTAATTTTACAAATTGTATCTTTTAAAAAGGGGACACAGGTTCTATGCTTTTTGAGGTACTGTTTTAGACTAAAGTGAGAAAACTCTCTTTGGCTGTTAGTATATTAGTTTTAATTAATTTTGTGTGGATCAGATTTTGTTTCACTTTGCTGCCTTCAATTTAGATGTGTTCGGTGGTGAAAATCATACAGAAGTAATGTTAGGTCATGCTAACTTTAAGCTCACAACCTCTGTTGTTCAGGAGATGAAGCATTAGTTCTAATCCTTAAATAGCTTTCTAGAGCTCAGTAACTCTAAAGTTTATGTTAGACCAGAGCTCAACAAAGAAATTAGACCCACCCTTTAGCTATTGCAGCTAACACTTACAGGGAGTTTTTGCTAAGTTAGTAGAAAGGACAAACAAAAATAGAGTGTAAGCCTTTTCTTAAAAGTGCTGTGGCACCTCGAGCAGGAAGTCTCTGAGGGCAATGAAGGTTGGTCTGTCCTCAGGTTTGGGGCTCCAGCACTGCAGCATGACGTTGTAGATGTCCTGTGGGCAGTCGTCAGGTTTACACAGCCTCTCAGCCTCCACATCCACCTTGTGGAGAATCTACGGACAGATGTGCAAATATTATTAGAAATGTTATAAAGTTTTTAAAACATCCCTGAAGGTTTGGTGGTAAAGTACAAACTAAAAATGCACCTGACTCCCATTTAGGCCAAGCCACGGCTCCTGTCCGTGGGTGAACATCTCCCACAAGGTGACCCCAAACATCCAGGTGTCAGATGCATGAGAGAAGGTACGAGACTTCAGAGATTCTGGAGCACACCTGAAGAGACAAGGTGGAGTTCATACAATCAGTCAATAAAGACCGTACATAATTTCATGTGATCAGGTCACCCTCCTCACCATGGAAACGGGATTTTGTGGCCCTCCTCCATAATGTATTGGTCTGTGTGTGTAGGCAGTGCCCTCATCAGGCCAAAGTCACCGATCTTCACCGTTTCATTGGTTGAAAGCAGAACGTTGCGTGCGGCCAGGTCCCTGTGGAGGAATCGCTTCTGCTCCAGGTAGGCCATTCCACAGGCCACCTGTGCACACACACACATGACAGACACTGTGGATGTCTTGTAAAAGCAGGAGGAACTTATGTACAGGTTTGTAGTCTGACCTGGACTGCGTAGTTACACAACGATGAGATAAGGATGTGACCCTGACGCTTTCTGAGACGATCTAACAGAGAGCCCAAAGGAGCCAGCTCAGTCACCTACACAAACACAGACAGTGTCATACACAGAGTATGTTTTTTATTGGGTTATGAAACTAGTTCAGTGACAGTTCACTCCAAGATCTTTCCAATAAGTAAACATTGCCTTTATTGTGGCATTTAAGTTTAGAGAGTGTGTGTGGAGATTACCATCTTCATGGGCTGTGTGAGGACAATACCATACAGGCGGATAAGGTTCTGGTGGCTCAGCGAATGCATGGCATTCACTTCCCTGATGAAATCATCTAGACCGTCTGAGTCCAGCATGGCCGCCTTCAGACACTTCACTGCCACTGACAGCTACAAAGACAAGTCTCACAAATTAATGTAATTGGAATTTACATGTGTACAGTCCTATACTGTGTCTTCGTCTCACCACTCTGCCATTAGGCCCCGTCCACTCTCCTCTCCGCACCACCCCAAACGTCCCGTCTCCAAGCCGTTCAAACAGCTGCAGCTCTGACTCCCTAATTAGGCAGGTGAGTGAGGCCCCTGACTCACAACTGCCTGACACTGTTCCAGATGATGCACCCTGAGGGACAGGCTGCTGCGGGTCAGCGTCAGGCCGTTTCACTGGAAACACCTGCAGGTCCAGGGGTGGAAAACAGTAACATAAACCTCAAAGTTAGACAACAGGAGCTTCTACCAGAGAGATATACTGCACCTTGCTCATCCAAGACTTGCGTTTATAAAGTGCTCTTCTCCTCTTGACTGCCTCCCAAAGCCTCCTCTGACCTGAAAAGGCACAATCACTGACAACTCAGTCTCTCCATGTATATTTATAACATTTTAGACAGCAGTTGAGACCTGAGGAACTAACCAGGACGTCCCATGCCGATCTTCTCCAGGTCTTCATTCTTGACGTAGTCGAAGTGAGAGAGTCGCGTGACGTTGAGGTCATCGCGGATCCGCAGGAAGTACTGCTGCAGCTGCACATCTGTCAGCAGCTCCAGCAGCCACTCCGTGCCCTCCTCACACTGCATCTGCACACAAAGAGACATTTTTCACCTGCAACGTATATATGTGTCAGGGGTTCCAGCTGATTACAGCATTCAGTCTGAACCTACTTGTGAGTGTGTAGTGTTATTGACCATGATGTTAATGAGTCCATCCATCATTAACATTAACTTAATGAACACACTGTGGACAATATAATGATCATGAGAAAAACCTAATAAAGGCTGACATTTCTGATCATTAATCATTCAACGTTGGTTACCTGACATGTATGTAATGTATATTTTCTGCGCTAATCCCTATCTGCAGATGTTGATTCAATATATAGGCTATATAATCCATCAGTTTATCTGTGTGTTAGGTTTAGCTCTACCCATGATGCACCCAGGGATGTAACTGTAAAATAATTCTTACATCACAACGTGTTATCTAATCAACTAGATAATTAACGGAATGTCATAAATGTATTACACAAAAAATATATGTTGTACATGTTCCACCTCAACATGCAAACAACAAACACACATTGCAGTCTCAGGAACATGTTCAACAGCCACAACTTCAGACATTACCATTTGTCCCCCGACACTCCTTCCTCTCTCCTCTTCATCCTCCCCCTCCCCATCTCCTCTGGCGTAGGGGAGCCTCTGGTACATGTAGCTCTCCCCCATAGTGTAACGGCACTTCTCGTCCTCTTTGTGTTTGGCTCTCCAGGTCCTGTGCTATTCAGAGTAGGCGTTAGATCTGCTGCTGTGCTCCCCCTCCCCAGCTCCCAGTCTAGTTTGCTAATCTCCTCCGAGTTCCATGACCTTCTCTGCACAATCAATGCACCCACACGAACACAAATACGTCAGGAGGCATTTGATGCCACTCTCCACTATCGTGTCACCTACAGCTATCTATACACTCTCCTCTCAGTCTTCCCTCCCACTGCTCCTCTCTCTCTCTGCTGACTCACAGCTTCCTGCATCATCGGACACCTCCATTCCCTATCCCCTTTTCTCTCCAGCTCTTTCCTCCTCTCCAATCTCCTGGCTCAGCAGCCTAGCGCACTGTCTTATGTTAAATAATTCAGCAGCCCTAACAACGGGATGAGAGGGAGCTCTTAGTGGAAGGAGAGAGAGAGAGAGAGAATGTGGATTCAAATAGGTGGACAGATGGATGGATAAATAGATAGATGGATGGGCCACAAGGGAAGGAGACACAAGACAGTTCCCAGCATGCATTTGATAGATGGCGACAATGCAGATGGCAAAGAAACCCAAATAAGCAGAGCGGTTTTAGGAAACACAACAGATTTTACAACCATTTTTCAAGACATAAGTGCAGTTCTATCAATGACTGACAAAATCTGTCCAGTAATTTCTGTATTATCCAGGCGCACTGACATTGCTGTTTACATTAATAACTGAGCAAATTAGTCATTATATAGTATTAAGAAAAATAGAAAGAAAGAAAAATATGAAAGTGTTTAAATTAAAGCCAGACTGAAAGTGATCTTAGGGCGTGAACAAACAGCTGATGATGTGTGTACAGCAGACTGTGGGAGCGCGCTCTGCAGGACAAACTATGTAATGACACCATCTCTACATTTTCACAAACATCTTTTCTGACAGTGAAATAAAGGTGTGGCTTTTTATACAAGACCTAATATGATTTCTTTTACATCTTTAATGTATAAAATACATAAGATAGCAACAAATTTTCGTGGACTAAGTTCCATTATTTCTGAGTGCAAAAATGATTCAATAAGCTATTTAACGAGTGAGGAGTTTGCAATGGCAAGTATACAAAGTGAGTATTTTTTGCATTTTATTAATAAATACTGTTTTAAATGATACTGTCACAGTGTGCTCAGTGCTGGATGGAGAATGAAAGAATGAGGAGTGAGAAACTGGGCTGCTACCATTAGCAACATGTGACCACAGACAGGCTAACTGGTGCATGAACAGCCGTGGTGATGTCTGTGTGTGAAATATGACTCCTATATTTCATGTGTGTGTGTGTGTGTGTGTGTGTGTGTGTGTAATATATTAGCCTGTATGCGTACGGCCAAAATGAGCAGTAAAGCAAAGCTTTTATCTGCACGTGTTTTATCGAGGCCAATGCACTAAAAATAGAAACGCTAAATTTAGCTTACATCCAGCAGCTCTGAATGAAAGGGTGTGAACAGGGATCCTTCAGCTTGCACTAATCTCAGCAGCATCAGATACACAAGTTTCAATCTGTCAGCATGTATCTTCACTGATACCCACTCTACATTGACTAATTAGATTAATTTAGAGCATGATGTAAAGAGGGAAAAGAAAAACAACAGGGGTGGGCATGAGAATATTTTTCCTAAAAATATATCTCATCTATTATGTTTAATAACAGATCTAATAAATGCCTGCCCTATTATTTACTTAAACTGTGAAAGAGAATGTACTGCAGAAAATCAACATTAAATCTATTTCTTCAGGGAATTTTTCCAATACAACATGCTGATGAGATGATACAGACCCTGGAGGATGCAGTAGATTTGGTGTATCTGTATAGTTGGTTGGTGACTAAATGGGACCATCCAGAAACTGAGCTGCTGGTGGAACCTATTGCTCAAACAGAAATAACGTCATCCTGCAGCTGTTGATTTTTCAGTGTGTTTTGTGTTTTTGATGCAGGCTGATGCTGTAGAGGAGGGAGCCTGTGTGTGCCTTTTACTTTTACTCCTCACTTGGATAGAGGAGGGAACTGCTTCTCCTCCCAAATTAATATTTTACTGTTTCATTGTGTGTTACACATGAAACTGAGCGTTTTCTCTCAATATAGCACAAACAGAGGAAATAATTGCTTCAATTGACTGACTGGCCCACCGGCTAACAAGGGGTTTCTCTTAAAGTTCACTGTGTTGTGAGACCATCTCATGGTAGTGCCATTTCCAGTCAATCATTTAGGAATACACGGGAATACAAGATGTACACTTCTACCAGCCTAATAGGTTGTTGGCTTTCAAAACAGCTCTGACATGTTGAGGCCTGGACTCTACAAGACTTTTGAAGGTGCTTTGTGGTATCTGGCACCAGAGTGTTAGCAGTAGTTTGGAGTTGCTGCAAATCAGACTTGTTCCACAGCACCATGGATTTTGCCTCATTTGTCTACAGCATTAAGATCTGGTCTCACCCTGCAGAGGTCCTCAGGTGGATCAGCTACAGTCAGGAGGTCACCTGGACACAGCCATTGATGCAGAGACTCCACATCTACGAAGAGAAAGGCCGTCATTTTTTTTCCAACATGCTCAACAGAATCCCAAAGGTCCATCTGCTGCCATAAAGAGAGCAGCAGACATAACTCACAGCTGAGCAGACAGTGAGAGTGAACACAGCAGACCAGGCTGAGCCCATATTGTCACCACAGGAAGGCTTAGACAGAGCTGCTGCTGAGTCCACAAAGCCGTGTTGGAGTGGGTGCTCCTAAAAATGTTCAGAGCTCAGTACAGTCAGAGCAGTTATATCCACATACTTAAACATGTTCTTTAAAAGTAATGTGCAGTTGCAAGTGTGTGTGTGTGTTTGTGTGTGTGGGTGTGTGTGTGTGTGTGGGTGTGTGTGTGTGTGGGTGTGTGTGTGTGTGGGGGGGGGGGGGGGGGGGGGGGGTTACAGAGTACTCTTGGTTGTTTACTGCCATTTTAAGAGACTTTCAGCATTATAGCATCTTATTCACTCGTGTATGGTGAAATTAGCTGCAATTCAACAAGGGTTTATTGTATGTGTTAATATCTAATTCTCCAGACCTCCGTCAGTCAGCTATTGTTACGCCTTTTGTTCAGAATCCTGATTTTCAAAATTTTCTAAAAGGTAAAAAAAAAATCACCACCCAAGAATTATGCCCGTGAAATGTTGGCCCTAACCCTGTGTAGGCTGCAGCTAATTAACTGCAAAAACCTCGGAGCAGCCCTTTATTACTGAATAACAGCACAGCGGTCAGATTTACATGAGAAACGGACATTTCAGCTTTGGTTCTGTATCAGGTTTAACAGAACACACATGCTCTGCAGAGACAGTAAACAAACATGTCACCGGTCTAATGAAGAAGAAAAGATTTAAATTCAGTGGAAGCTGATTAGCCCTCCTCGGTCCCGTTAAGTGCACCTGTCTGTCTGTCACACCACTACCGTCCTGCTGTGACTACGACAGTATTAACTTTAATGTGCCATCATTCGCTCACAGTTATTAAGCTAGTGTGTTTGTTTTGGTGCAACACGTCGCACATACAACAAGGAGCAAGTACAAAAAAAACGACTCCCAGCGTACCGACCTATGAAGACGGGCTTTGTGCGGGGGAAACGATGTCTTTCCTCCCGGTTAGTCCACGCTCCTCGCAGCCGCTCTCAGCAGCTACAGACCGGCGAGAAACACCGCCGTTTTATCGGGAAACGGTTACAATTACCGATTCCGTTATCTCCCGACTGTTCTCTGTTAATTCCGGGACTCCTCTAGTGCGCGTGCCGGGATTTCAGAGCGTCACACGGTGCGTCAGACGGACCGGAAGTACCACAATAAAGGCACTTCCTGTTTGAAAGTTCAGGCTGTAAAATAAAAGCGTTTCATTTTTAATTTTCAAAAGAATCAGACATTTACTTTAACATTACATATTTTATTACTGTATTAAACATACAATTTTAAATTTGCCACATGTATTTGCTCATTATGAATCATAATAAGAACGGAAAATTTACTTACTATTTTTTGCAACATTCTCTTGTCCATGAAATTTCATCAGGACAAGCATCTTAAATACATTGCAACTTTCATCGCATCGCATTTCTGCTGCCACAAAAATCAGACAAAAGTCTCAAAACAGATCTGTGGAATCCTGGAGGAAGTGGAAAAGGATGCAGACATGTTGACTGCTGAGCCAAAGAATTTATTTCATTTTTCTCCTTTACATGAAAGTTCAGTAGTACAGAAATCCACATCATTTTTTTAAGCAACAAATTGAACAAATATGGAGCAACGTTTTTATATATTCTGAATAATAATACATTTTGACCCAGTTTCAGACTTTAAAAGGACATCAACATTTGTCCTTGTATCAATGACTGGTTTTAGATTCTAGCTCTTAATTCTGTTTTTGCGATGTGTTTATATAGTTCGGGAACAAAACAGCAAAATAGCATACGAGTCATCAGCAGCTTGGCTACACAAACCAAACAAATCCAATTAGTTCATGTAATATGGTTCGAGGTACACTTCAGTAACATGCAGTGAGGAGGGAGCGCATGCAAAGGGCGCAGCTTGTTCAGGGGTTTACAGCAGTTGTTTGCTTATACACAAACACCAGAGGTTTGGAGGAAACAAGGTCAACAGATCCAGTGTGTTGCTTGTATAATGAATACAGTGTATTACAGTGCATACTTCGGTATGTTTACTGAACTAAACTGAAATCTAGACCCACACTCAGACTGGGAGTACTTTTCCTGTCAGCTTTAGCAGTAGTGCATAGTGATATTCTCTTTATATTTTAGAGATGTACCACCTTGCCAAATAACCCGTTAGTGCACCTAGATAACTACAATGTAGAGACAGCAAATGTTAGATACTTTTTAACAGTGAACACAAGAAAAAAAAAGACAAATCAAAACCGCTGAACCTACATGAGGATATTTCTGTGGATTTTCCAATGCTAGTATGTAATGTTTGACCTTTCCCTGTAATGATGATGAAGCTTATCACAGTTACTACCAGACACCAGGAGTGCACAATAAAGAGGTCAGGAGGGCTCTGCCCACACACAGACACAAATAAGCAAACATGTCAAGTATAAAACTCTGAGAAACACTGTCCCCGATGAGTTCAAGTGAAATATGAGAGACACTGCTCTCGATAAATACACATCATATATAAAAAATAAACACAATGGTAGGCAAAAATCTACCGTCACTGTTCATTATGGAAGGCACTGCTCCCGATAATGGGCTTTAATTATGGAAGGCACGGCTTCCGATAATATTATAGCTGCTGCAAAGTACACAGTGCAATATGAATGTCTTCCTTCAAATCATGGAACCAATCAGCTCAGCTGGGTAATTGTGCCAACATGTGGGGCTGAGACAGTTTTATTAACCTTTTGTTCTCTTCTTTTTTAATTTAGTATTTGTCCTGCCATCAAGTGCAGAATAAATCTTGATCTATCTTTGGCGACAACTTCCAAAATATCCGATTCTTCTTCTGTTGGCCATTGGTATACTAACAGACATTATATCAAGTCACATTTTTCTATCCTTTATTCCTCCCTTTTGATATTTCTTAGACAACCTGAGGACACCAACAGAAGAAAATTAAGGCACATTTTATTGTTTTTATATATATAGTTTAAATTGTTATTATTATTATTATTATTATTATTATTATATGATTTGGGGGGGAGGTCTGAACAAAGCAAAGAAAATCAGTTCTGAAAAAAAGTCAAAAAGTCTGAATTGTAAAAACAGTAATCCTGAAACAATCAATCAAATTATAGCAAAAATATCAGACATTTGAAATTTGAATATTAACAAAAGACTACATTTTAAATTTAAATACCGAAGTTTAAGAAAATCCAGAATTCATTTTTTTAGTGCCTCTAATTTTCCTCTGTAAATGAATTTTACTTTTTTCAAATTCAATCTCCACACAAAAGGAAGGAATGAAGGCCAGAAAAATAAAAAGCTGTTTTATCTGAGGCTCCATTTTGTTGAGGAGTCATTTCTGTAGCAGATGCTGCTGTTTGTTTCGACAGTATAACAGTCATAATTATGGAAGGCACTGCTTCCGATAACGTTGTATAAAAAGACAAACAATATTATATTAATTTAAAAAAAACATAACTGTAAGTCAGGTCTTACAGCTTCAGTAGAAAGACGTTGCAGCAAAGGCTTTAACAAAGTTGATGTGTTAAGGTGGAGCATTTCATTTCTTCAAGTATTGTGCTGCATGTTCACAGCTTTGAAATTTCCCATCTCCTCCTGGATCTTCAGAACAAATGGAAGACAAATTGTGCTTTAGTGCCGATATTGGAGCTTTAGATTTTACCTCAAATTTGCTTTCAGATTTCAGTGCTCACGTCGCTTTAGAATGTGTTGTCGATGTCCCAGATGTCTCCCTGCATGGCATTGGCACAACCCTGCAGGGTCCAGGTGGCCAGGGCCACCTGGGTATGGAGCTGCTTCACGTCAGTGGTGGTAGCGATGGATGCCAGGGTGTGGGGGCCTCGGCCGAACAGGAGGTGCCGGAAGGGAGTATTAATTGGGGAGAGGTATGGAGAGAGGAGGGAGTGCTCAGTCTAGAAAAATGGAAAAAGGGGTTTACTGAAATGCTAAACAGAGCACATAGGTCATATATGTATTAAAGGTGGAAAGTAGTGACCAATGTATTGGTCAACTCTGCACAACAGACTACACGTCATACCGTCATAATCCTGCCGTTGAGAATCCGGCAGGCCTCCTTGTCATTCAAGTCGGTGTTGGAGATGGCGTCTGTGATGCTGTCAGCAGCTCTCTGGAAGGAGCCTCGTGCTTTGTACAGCCAGGTGGGACTCACATCCTTCACCTGACCAGAGAACAAAACCAAAGACACATATCTGTTAGTAAACCAAACAGCACAAGGAGGAACCTTGTTTTTTAACCATTTTATCTTTAAAAAAAAAAAAATGGACAAAAGAACGCGCAAAAGTTAAATTTAAGAAAATGTCCTAGAACAAATGTCAGAACTCTGTGGGGTTCAAATGAGACAAAACAATTAAAGGAAATTTCTGACTGCATTTTTTTAGAAGTTGGAAATTTGACCAAATTGAAAAAAAAAAAACAATAAGTCAGAATTTGAAATATCAATGAGAAGTGTGAGGCTGAAGCCGACCTTTGAGAACTGGTTTTTGGTGAGATAAACTGCCTTGCTGAGGGCGCTTTTGTATCGGCTCACATCCAGGCTCAGCAGGTGGTCGTGAACCAGTCGCAGAGCCATCTGCCCGGCAAACTGTGCCGCTGCAGCAGTTATCTTGCTGGTGTGTTGGTTGGCTTGATTATCAAGGTGATCCATGTCATCCAGGTTGGTACCGTAGTATGGGTAGTCCTCAGCCTTTAAACACCAACACAGATAGTTCAATATACTGACACACAACGAATAAAGGCCACATCTAAAAACGTCTAAGACGTATGAACTTCATGCATACAATTACCAACTTCAGAAGTATCAATCATTATAAAAAAGGACTACATTTTTAATGAACATAACATGACTCACATTAGGAGAGGTGAAGTGGAAGGAGATGGATGGAATCCCAGAGAAAGCCAAGAAGGGATAGGCGGGATCATCACTCGACATCGGCGTCAGTCTGGAAAAAAGGGATTGATTTTTTTTTTTACTGCTACAGTTACTGACAAGCTAACATGTACAGACCCCTTTGTTTACGGAAATGTTTCAACTCCGCATCAATAGAGCCACTACATTTACTTACACTTTGGTGTTTTTCATCTTATCGTATAATGTGACTGCCTCCAAAGGGAACTTCACCTGTAAGATGATTACAGTCAGCAGGGACTCAGCTGCTTTGTTCAGAAACTCAATCACTACGAGGTGAAATTTTACCTCTTTCATTGTGTTTTCAAGCAGGCTGTAGAGCAGCGGACTAGCCGACGCCTTGAAGCCCCCACAACCTTATGAAGAAATACACTCAGTCAGCCGTGGACATTTTTAAGTATAAAGACATGTCCCGTGTGTGTTGTACATACCCATGACCACTCCATCCAGGCTTATGTAGGTAAAGGCTCTTTTGTCAATAGAAGCCATATAACCCTTAAAAAAAAACACAGACACGTTGATGCTCATTTCTAAACTGGAGGATTTTTTTGGTTGTGCACAGTTGTGCAGTTCTTACCTCCAGCCACTCGGTGGCGCCAACACTTCCATACTCTCCAGCACTCCAGCTTGCAAACACAAGGCTTCTTCTAGGCCTGAACCCATCTAAAAAAAAAAAAATCGACACACAAATCACATGATATGCTGCTCTGTTGTTGACGATTTAAAATTAGGAGTGTCCTGTTCACTAATCCCTGCAATGTAGCAACATATTGCACTGTAGAGCTAGTTTATCAGCATCACATAAAGAATTGACTGCTGATATTGATACTAGGGATGGCCTAAAATTGATATCCTGATATACATTGCACTCTGATCCAAACATTATTATTCATTTACTGTAAATAATTTGCCTTAGTTCATCTGTGCCAGCAACGTATAGTGACACGCAGAACTATTAAATACTCCCAAAAAAATACTATCAACATTTATTACTGCGAGAGATTTTACTTCTATCGACCCATCACAGGCACAGATTTGTATTATTTCTACTGCATATCGTTAACCAACTGATACTCAGCCAAAATTACCAGTCATTACTATCATTACCAGGTAGTTAAGCTGCTATAGGCTCATTATTAGAACTTCGTACCTTTTGTCACCATCTGGTGGACAGCCTTAGCCAGCTCCACCAGAACAGAGGTGCCGACAGTGGCTCTGGCGTAGCCTGCACCCCAGGCGTCTCTCTGGGCTCCCAAAACAACATAGCGGTCAGGATCATCAAATCCTCTGATCACTCCGAACACATTATGGATCTCCCTGTTGACCAGCGTGTTGTTCACCTCCACAGTGACATTCTTCTCACCTCCCAGGTTGTAAGACACTGATGTCAGTTTGCCTTTAAAGCCAGTGTTTGCATTAGATTCAGGGCCGCCAATTTTTCTAAAAGAGGACAGAGAGAGAGAAAAACGACAGAGGACTCAGCTGTGACCAAAAGTTTGTCCCCATTTCTTTCAAATGTATAATTTTCAAAGGAAAAGGAAACAGGATTAAGCAAAACTTTTTTAAACATGTAGTGAAAATTGAGGGGGAAAAAAAAACAAACTCTAATTTTTCAAGTGTCAAATCCACTCTATTGTACATGTCCTAATTACAATTTTGACTAGACTGAAGCTACCTATTCTAACCAAAGTGACGTATTCTTAACCATCTGTGTGTGTATTTGTGTGCAGGTGGTCTTACTGCAGAAGAGCTGAAGCCATGTTGCCGGTGATGGTCTGCGCTGGGATTTTAGGAAGGCCAGATGACGGAATTGGGGAGAATTGTGTATGGTTGAAGGAAGGGAATCCAGGGGTGTAGGGGTCACCTGAACCCAGATGGACCTACACACACACACACACACACACAGTTAAAGAACAGGACTTCATAGGCTACATTGGCTTTTCCAACATGATACACACTCACATGGCCGTAGAGCACAGTGTCATTTTGATATTTGAAATCTTGAGGATCAGGGTAGATTAGAACAGCAGAGGCACCCCTGGAAGCAGCATGATCCACCTGGAGAAAAACACGAACGCCAGCTCTATGAGATCACATTAGAGGTTATATATATATATGTGTGTGTATATATATATCTATATATCCAAAAGACCATACTGCCTGAGCGAACACAGGTACCTGCTCTGCAAAACTGATCTTTCCAGCCCGTAGCAGCAGCACAGAGCCTGTCAGCTCCACGTTTTCTTTCTGCACAGCATCCAGGTCCTCTGGACGACCATAGTTTCCATACACAAGCTTGCCCTGTGAACACAAAACCAGCAAAAGTCAGACAGGCCGACAGAGCAAAGAACAATGAAGCTTGGACCACATGAGTCCACTTGGATCATGAACCAGCTCACACCTCATTGGAATAAGCAGAGAATCAAAAACCCATTTTTCTCTAAATAATAAATGATGCTAGTTAGCTTGCTGTCATGATTACCAGTGATGTGGGAAAGCACATTGTATCTGTAAATTTTAGGACTTACCTCAACACTGCCAGAAGCACTGTAGGCCAGGTAGCCTTGAGGCTTAAAAACATCAGAACCAAACTGAACACGGTTCGGGCGTTGGCTGGAAAAGACAGCAAACTGTTAAAATACCATGATTTTATTAATTATTAATTAATTATGACCTTAAAGAAGTGAGGGAATTAACCTGTTTGGCATCTGCAGCTGAACATAGTGGATGTCTGTCCAAGGACTCATCTTCAGTTGCTTGAATTCATCAAAGACTTGATTTCCCAGTTTCATGTCTTCTGCACTTCCTGCTGAGCGACTGGGCAAATTGAAGTCACTGCAGAGGAAGAGATGAGTTAGTTTCCTATAAAATAAAGCATGTTTTCAAATAACATTTAGGTGTGGTTTGTCATTTCCTGCCAAACTGATACCAAAACTATAGAAGTGTGTGGGCTGGTGATGATTATTAAAATACTGTACTCCACATGTCCTTATCCTAAGCGTGCTCTAAAGGTTGTGAACATGAGCAGTGTACCTCAGAGTCTTTTCAAAAGCCTTGCTGGTCAGTTTCTCTGTGAGGAGTTTGGTGATATTCTTCCAGTCCAACGTCTGTTCCAGTTGTACTAATGGTTCCTGTACAACTGGAACTGGTGTGACAAATTCTGTCTCACAGTTCTCCTGAGGTTTAGGGTGGCTGATGTAACCAAAAAAGATGCCTGGAAGACACATTAAGAGACCTTAACAAATTAGATTGGATTCTAAACTGATGTTCTCTGGTGGCTGAGACATGCAGAGCAGAGGGATCAACAACACAAGAGAGGACACAAACAGAGCTGCACATTCTTCTAACACTGCCCCCATGTGGCAGCAAACAGCTACAGCAGGATATGAATGCAAACAAGCCAGAACCTTGAAACTTTTTTGAATTTGGAAGTGATAAAATCCTATGTTAGCGTAAAAGCTTGCCCTTTTTCAAAGTGTAGAATCCATTATGCTGCTCACACAGTGAAGCACTTCTGTAAACTGCCTGGATGCTGTTCCACTCTCACTGTGGACACCTGCATTTAAAAGGCTATTAGTAAGTCACCTTTTTGCAAAATGATCTTCCAATTATATATTATTGTAGCTCGGGGCTATAGGAGAACAATAAAAATCACAATTATTCTGTACAAGTACACCTCTACCAACTGCATATCCTCTCTCCACATGGGAGCCTATTTATCTGGCAACAAATACACAACCTACAAGATCAATATAAAGACAGTGTGTCTGCTCAGCTTCAAGAAGAATGAGGTTGCACTTGCACATAACCTACCAATAAGAAATATAGTCAGGGCTCCCAGGGCCAGGCAGACAGTACCACGGCGGCTCTGATGCAGAGGTGCTGGCCTGAAGCTCGGAGAGCCGCCCGCCTCCAGCTCAATGACATTATCATCAGACAGTTTGACATCAGCCTGTGGTTCTCCGGTTTCTGCTGGCTGCAGAGTGAACCTGCTGTATCGCTCGGTGTTCAGCTGGAGGAGATAAGAGAGGAAAATATGAGAGCAATGTGCTCCTGGTACATACAGCTACATGAGAAGAAGGGCAGTGCAGAGGCTTGACAGGACTCATAACACAGTACAATAATATGAAACTTATATCATATAGTAATGGAATAAAAATCAAATGATTAGATATATTATTTAATTTAATATATTTATATATAATATATAGCATATTTTACAACAATATTAAGCCTCCCCATGGGAATATCTATTTATCTACTGAAAACATTACAGCAACTACAAACAGACCAAGAACTCACCATGCCATTAAACGCTGATCTTATTCGATCCATTGTGCTGCTGTTAGAGATCTGGAGACAGAATGTGGCACAGAGCTGAAAACGGAGCTGAAAACAGGACAGAAGCATAGTGAGGGGAGGAGGGGAGTGGCTGGGTGTCAGGGGAAAGGAGGACATGGGCCGAGTCACGTTTTCCAACAGAGCTGCAATTCAAAAGACCCTTAAGGGTTTCTGCAATGTTTTCTCCATAAACAGACAGATCTGCTGCTGCTGGAAGATAAACAGGATCAACCACAGTAAAAGCCTTATTTTATAAACAGAATTCTGTCTGGACTGTTGGGAAGGTGACTACTAGAGCACTGTTAGGTGCATCAACTCAAAAACAGATCCACAAAGAACGTCACTGCTATGAAAATTAATTTTAAAAAATCCCCAGGCCGCGTTTCTTTCCTGCATCGACTGAAACAGTCTTCACTACTATGCACTAAAATATTACATCTGCCCTACTGCATAAAACGGTAAACCTCAGGTAATTTCCAGGGCAACTCATTATGTGCATCACGTCCTGTTCAGACAAACATCACCATGACGCCAACACAGCTGCCCCCGGCGCAAAAACTGTGCCCGTTTGGAAATTCTTTAACACAGACGACCCAAAATCTGCAGAATGCAAACTCGAAAGAAAGGAAGAAGAACCTCCTTTACACCTTGAGATGACTAGATGGCTAAGCTTAAAGGTTATTCAGTCAACAGTCTAGCCCGTTTTATTTTGCGCTTTTTATTTTTATTTCAAACAAACACTAAAACAGAGAGTTTGTTTGTGTTTTATTTTGCACTGTATCTATATAAATACGAAAACTCTCTATTTCCTCTGATAGGGTCACTGTGCTGCCTTTTTTCAGAAGTCAAAGGTCAAAAATTGGTCAAAATTATCTGGCATTGTGTGCATCGATATTTTCTGTCTATTGAAAGATAAATCAAAGGTGTGAAGTGATTCATCTAGAATATAATTTGCAGTCTGAGCATTGCGGCAAAGTATTTCATATATGTCAATTCATATTTTAAACAACAGAAAGCTCACACGCAAAAAAATCCAAAGTCATATTTCAAACTCAATTGAGCATCTTATAGCTAAAATGCAAATATTGGCAATTTCCTCCAATTATTTGTTGAAAGGATCATTAATTATTCTTTTTATCTAAAATCCACCAAACATCTGTTTATCAGAGGAAATCTATACGTTTCTATGTTGTTGTTGCTTCATTATACCCATATTTTGGCCTGAAATCAATCTTTTTTTACCACCTGAACGTGATATAAAGTGGAGTTGTTCCTGGTTATGGAGTCACACTGTCAGCACCATAAAAACCTGTAGTGCTGATCTAGATCACTTACTGAATCAAATATCTGCTACAATTTAACAGGATAACACACATTAAATAAAGCCATGAAGCAGCAGAGTTTCTTCCTGAAGTTGCATCACATCCACGTGGACTCTTATAGAAGCTTCTATCAATGTCAGCTGTTATATTGTGCTTCGAGTTTAGAGGGAAACACTCCTTCAAACCAGTCAGGCGAAGAAAGGAAACTATCCTTACCAAAAACAAGCAGCGAAATATTGTCAGTAACTGCATTGCTTATGTTTTAACCCTAAACGTGGTCTATTACCGGATGTAGGTGACATTGCAGTCTTAAAGTGAGTAAGCTAGGTACCAAAACGTTTTCCCTTCACCTCTGCGCGGTCACAGCAGCAAAAGTAAATGATTAATGTCTTCAAATAAAAGGGAGACATGTTTTTAAATCTCTAAATTAATGGACATAATAATAATAATAAACATAAATGCATGGATAATGTGTACTATCTCACCTTATGGATGGCTGAACAGCAGCTCTCTCCTCTGCTCCTGCGCCTCCCTAATAAGGTTTGCAGCACTTCCGCTTCCTGGTTGTCAGCGACAAGTCAGAGTGATCGGCCACGCGCAGGGGGCGTGTCAAACATTTGGCGCCAGAGAACGAGAGGAACTAAAAGAAGCAGGAAAACGAAACCAATCTACAAACTGTATATTTATATAAATATAATGTAAATATAATTATATGACATGATCATTAGATCATTGTTTATTTTAAAGTCCTCATTGTCAAGGATTTTCTGTGAGAAAATGTGCAACTATAAAAGTTTTTTTACACAAATGATATCAGTACATTTATTTGTAACTTTTTTCTTTCTGATTGATTCTTAATGTTGCTGTGCAAAAAAGATTAGTCACATCAAGAAGAGCAGCAGGAAGGTGCTTTCCTTAAAAACTACCTTCCTGCAAACCCTAAGTTTGACATGCTGGTGCACACCAGGAATGTAGTTCAGTGGGAGGTAGAAATAAATAGAAATACAGCTGTAGATTTATCTGACCATCTTTTGGCAGACATCATTTATTTATATGAAGACAAATCTGTTTTGTTTTTATTTTTTATTTGTATTTATTTCGCATTGTTCTCATTGTAGTCCACCACTCTCTCATTAAATATGCCGCCAGATATGAAAAGATACTTCCTCCAGAGGAAGAGATGCCACATTGCTGCCACTTTCTCATTAATCTCTCAACTTACAGACTTAAAGGGAGGAAGGAAAGTTATGTCAAAAACATTTTATTTAGTTTGAGCGATGAATGAATCAAATACACAGGTCATAACAGAAAATAATAAAATCATAACTTTTAAAGCTGCAGAAATTTTACAGCAAGACATTGATTACTCCCAATGCAGCAGGAGGCTGTTCCATTTCAAACCTGCAGCAACGACTGTCACCACCAGATGGCAGCAATTTAGAGAATTATTGGCCTCTTATAGACAAGTGTTACATGTATACATGATCAATTGATTATTATTGAATCAAGATGAAAAAGATTAAAGGTGCTTTAGGTCTAAATAAATGAGCTATTGTGTTATGACCAGAAAATGAGATTTTAACTAAAAAAATGCAACAAAACTGCACAACCGTATAAAAAGGTACGTCTTTGTATGCAGATTTCTTTTGCTCGATTTTATTATTTTTGTTCTAAATCCCCTTCTGATGCTGTGATGTTTGAGTCCAGTTTTGTCCAAACAGTGAATGAGGTCCCAAAGTAAAGGGAAAAATGAGCCCAGTGTCTGTCATCAAAGAAACTCATTCAAACATATACTGTAGTGTAGATCCACTGTGGTGCAGAGTGCACACTCGTCCTTCACTGAAGGAGCTGGTACCCAAATATATTATGGCTGCCAACATAATACTGACCTGCTTTGGCTGTGCTCAACAAAACAGAGCGTATGTTTATTCTTTACTCCTTTAGTCTCCACAGTGCCGAAGTTTTTTTTTGTCAGTTCAGTTCAGTTGTTTTCTTCAGATTTCGGTAATAAAGTTTCCTCCTGTTCTGGTTTGTCCCCGTCCACACGAGCTATGTTAAAGAAAGAGAGAAAATGTTGAACATTTTAGTTCTTTTATTTCAAGTACAGCCTCCTTCTCTTGCTTTTCTGTTTTATCATCATCTCAGTGTTTAGTGATATCATATCACAAATGCAAACTTGACACAGAAGAAAAAATAATATTGATAAAAAAAAAGCTATTTTGCAATTTTCTTAGAGGAGTTATTCAGAAGGGCAGTCTAATGTAGAGTGTGTACTTACTCTGGCTTACTGCGTTCTGTTTTTCTATGCGACCTGAGGCAAAATAAAGCAAAAAAAAACAAAATGTAAAAAACAATGTAATGAATAAAAACAATGTACAAAAGAACAATTTAGAGATGGAGACAGAACAATAAATTACCATTTATCTTTGTTTCTTTGTTTCTTTCTTTGTTTCTGTGTTTTATCCAAAACACCAACAGACCGACTATCAGACCTACTAAAATGACCCCCACAACTCCGCCAATGATGACGCCTGCAGCACTTTTCTCTGTAATAGAATCATTCACTCAGTCATTTCGTGAATGTTTTGGTTTTGCAGGCCATACAGATGTTCCAGTGCAAACACTTTACCTTGATTTATCCTCACAAAGGTGTTACTTATACGTGTCTCCTTGTCATCATTGATGTCACATGTGTATACACCTTCCTGACCTGAGGTTAGCCCGTGCAGCGTGAGGCTTCCGGACCCTGACACAGCCTTCACGTGCTGCCTCCACTGCTCCGTAGCATAGTACGAGCTTTCAGCGCTGCTCTGAGTCAAGATGATCTGAGTGTGGTTGTATCTCCACACAAGGCCTGAATGATGCGAGCTGGATGCAGAGCAGGGGATTGTTGTCTCAGTGTCTGAACCAGTGATGGAGGCTGAAATGATAAGAGAGCCAACACGAAGATGAAAACAGTGATCATAGATCATCAGGGTGTCACAGGTTTCACTGTGTGCACCTGTTGTCTTACTTTGTTTAAACAGGGTGGCTCTCCTGCTGCTTGTTTGGGTGCTGATGGTGCAGCTGTAGTCAACATCATCGCCATCAGCACTGTCTGGAAGTGACAGCGAGCTGCTGATGCTGTAAAGGTTGTCTTTGGTCAACTGGACACTGGGAACGTAGGTTACATCAGATGGTGGTGTGGTGGACCATTTGAGCTCAGGTGTTGGGTAGATCCCCTCTGAGAAGCAGGTGATGCTTTTTTCCTGCTGTTGGATGTTGATTTTATGCACCGGAGCTGAAAAAAGAAATAATTTGAAAGGAAACAAGTAAATCAGTAACCCACTGTGGTTAACCCTTCGACTGACTCCTGAGTGAATGATTTGTTGTGGTTTACTGACAAAGGAGTGGTGATACAAACACTTGTGCTTCAAACTTTTAGGGAGAAATCACCTATCACATGCCATATTCCTTTATTACTTCTTATGAGGAGTAGTTTCCATGCTATTATGTATGAGTCATCTTGAGCAGAAAATGACACAGTATCTCCATTTGCATGGTTTGTTAGATGACGTGGGCCAACAGGATTTGTTTTTGACTGCATTTAGATGCAATTTCTGGTATGCAAGCGTTCTTTTCTGGCTCTTCTGTCCCACTATCCTCTGGTCAGAAGAAGATATATATATATATATATATATATATATATATATATTCATCTGAGGGCCCAGGCTGCCATAGGATGAGGATCTCTTGTCATAATATTAACTGAAGAATTATAATGATTCATTTCAGCATGGTACCTTAGCTAAAGAACAAGGCTTTTGGCTTCTTTCAGTTTCTGTTTTCACAACTGATAAATTATTAGCTGGCTCATAGGCCACTATCCCACAATCGCCCTCTCCCAGTTAACAGTAATAACGGACTGCAGGTCTTCTGTAGAACGTGATGCAGTTCTTGTAAACGAGAGAAATATTAATCATTTGTAGAATTATAAAGTATTTGCTCCATTAAATATGCAGATATAGTGTGGTGGAATGTCCTTCTCCACAGCATACTTAGATAGCTTTCTTTGTCCTTATCCTCCAAGTGACCTTATTCCCACAGCCTGACATGAATGCTGTATCAGACACCTCTCCCTTGGGAGGGGTAATCTTATCAGAGAGAAAGTTTGTGAAACATTTTGAAGGTCTCCTGCTGTTATAAAAAGTGTTTTTGTTCACAGTAAACAAAGAGCGCACTGCTGAAGGGATACCCTCAGCTTGTTGGACCCTTTGTGTTTCATGATTGATCAAAAACATCCATTTCCTGTATTACTGAGTCTCATACCGTTCACTTTTAGATTGACGAATGACTCCCTGTTCTCAGTGGTGGTGCTGGTGTAGCACTTGTATCTCCCCTCGTCCTGCACCGTCACCCCTGTCAGCAGGAGGGAGCTGTTTCCACTGGGGATCTTGGCCTTGAATAGTGAAGTCCTGGTACTGAACTGCTTGTTCTGGTATGCGAGCTGGTCCTGGTCGCGATAGAAGGAATGAACCGGAGCATTGTTTTTCATGTAAACCCAGTGGATGACCAGCTCAGTACCGGGCCTGAAACTGCATGGTAAGATGCAGCCCTTTGTGACATCACAGACTTCAGTGACGTCTGTGAAGCATCAGGAAGAGGTGAGTTAGGACAAGAAAGAGGTGATCAAAATAACACTTTGGTCAAGAAATCTGACTCCTAAGCTTCGACTTTTCTTCTAGTGTTGGTGTATTTACACATTTGGGTGTTAGTTCACCAGGTTCTCATTTTCAGTTATTGTTTGTTTTCCCCTCACATTTATGCAGGACAGTGAAATTCACCCTGTTAGGCAGCACACTGAGGATAACAGCTGAGTGGGTTAAAGTTAGCAATGATGGTGACACAAAAAATCCACCCCTCCCTCTGGGCTAAAGATGAGAGCACAGCTAAGATTAGCTGTCTGCTGCTACACTGAACATGTTGTCATGTTAAAGAGACAGAGATAGACTGCGTTGTGAAACATTGTTCATTCAGGTGTGGTACCTGTAAACACATAGTGAGCAGAACCCCACCCTGATCAGAAAAAGAAAGCAGAATAATGGTGACACATGAGACGAACCCCATGTCCTGGACCAAAGTCTGAAACCGTCCAGTCTTACTTCACCAAAATGAAGACTTGGGCTCTGTATAAATTTGGCCTTTAGACAAAGAACTGCATGAATATTCTTGCTCTTATTTAAAAGCCTGTTTGTGAACTGAAAGCATTCATGGTTTTAGGAATCACCCCAAGCAGGTTCATCAACATTCCAGCTTAGCGGAAAGCTCTTAATCTTCTTTTTACCTTGGAACCAACATGATTTAAATTTGAAACCTTTATTAGTCCCACAATGGAAATTGGGACTAATTGGGAATAGGAAATTGCTTAAGGCAGCCCAGCAACAACACCACAGTGACTAGGGAGGAGTTGGGATTGAACCACCAACCTTCCGGTTACTGGACAACCCTGCTATACCACTGAGCCTCTGCTGCCCATTATTATTAACATTATTGGTGTTATTAAACACAGATATAAAAGAAATAACCAATAATACATGTATGAAGCCTTGTGTTATAAATTAACCTGTCATGTTGTGCCTGGTCAAATGACATTCAGCCCATGTACAGTGATATTTCCTCACTCTACGTTATCTAGGCCAGAGTAGTAAAGGTCATTTTGTTTGTAGTTTCACAACCAGTGAAACCCAAACCCAAAGGTATAAATGAACACCCTGTGGTCAGAAAATAGGACACATGAAGTCTGTTCCCTGTATTTGTGTGTTAAAACTGCAAATTGAAAACACCACCACGAGTTTCTGATTGAACTTGTGACTGTGAACGCTTCACTCACCTCCTCTGGTAAAAGTCCACAAAAACGTCAGGACCACCAAAACCACAGAAAACCTTTCCAGAGCCATCGTCACGTTAAATGTCCAGTCATTGCCGTTCACTGTAAACTCAATCACACCAACACATATTTTGTTCGAGCCCTGGACACTCGTCTGACTGGATCTGACGCAGCACTGCTTTTACTACTTATCAAGTATCAGTGTGTGTGTGTGTAAGAGAGTGAGAGAGTGAGAGGCAGAGAGAGGGAGGGAGAGAGAGAGCGAGAGGGAGGATAAAGGTCCATTTCAAAATATTGGCCTTTGTACCACAGCATATACACAATGAACATTGCTGCATCGCCTGCTCTTCAACATGGTGAAATGCTTGTGTTTGATAAAGTTACAGACAGTACCCATTAAACATCTGTATACAGAAATCATTTATCAGATAATTACCATCTGTAAATGTTATGCTAGGTTGCTAACTAGCCCTGGACCCAATTGCAGACGCAATGAAAAAGGTTCCTGGAAATTGGAATTATGAAGTTAACATGTAATTGCCTTTGTTTGTCGCTAGATGGCAGCTTAGGGTTGGTGGGTAAGGCTTAAATGAACACAGGTGATTCAGGTGAGCAGATCAGACAGGTATGGGAGCTGGGAGGTCGTACGGTTTTTACCGCTGACACGTTTTTTCTGTTTTGTAATCATGATCAAATACTTTTGTTAACAATAAACGGGAACCTCACCCAAAGATTATGATGCATCAAACTATTCATTTTGGAAATAACAGCGCGTAGGAAAACAACATCAACAACATCTAGCATTGTATGTGGTATTGAACTAAGGACTCGTCCATTTCCTCTGGGAAGAGTGGTGGCTGGAAGCCAAGAGAGCATTAAAGTGGGGAAAATCCTTTAGCTGATAATACTGGAGTGCTGAGTGAGCATGTTCAATCCATGAGAGGTTAGATGATGGGTTGTGGGAGGTGAGGTAGCGCTGAGCAGTTTCCAGTTCCTGATCGATACATTCTGTCTGTCTGTTAGTTTCTGAAAGCTGGAGGATAAGCTAACTGAGGCTTGAGAGCTCCAGAGAAGCTCCTCCACACTTGAGAGGTGAACTATGGGCCTCTCAGAATGTCAGCAGGGATGTTTGGGCAGAGTGAGCGGACTTTAAGAAGCGGTCCACCATGGTGAAACCTAGTGACAAAATCAATGGCTATGTGAGACCAAGGATTTTGAGGGACAGGCAGGTGTTGTAGCTGACCAGCTGAGAGGAGATGGGAGGATTTGTTGTGTGCACAGGCTGTGCAGGCTGCCACACACTCCTTGGTGTCTGGTTCCATGGTGGGTTGAATGGCAGAAGAGCTCGGAAACCTGCCCCCACTGGAGGACTTGGGATCGGACAGACTGAGGGATATAATGTTCACCAAGGGGACCAGTGCCAGAATCTGGCTCCCACTCCAGATAACTCAGTCTCAAATGGCCAGGTTAGTGCTCGTACCACATGGTGCTGGCAATGTGGTGTCAGGAGGGGACAGATTGATTTCAGAGTCAAACTGGTGAGAGAGCGTTGACGTTTTTAGAGCCTGGCCTGACAAGAATTTAATCTCTAGGGCAATCAGAGGTACAACAAATGATCTTGGTTGGTCCAAACCATCCAGCCAGTGTCCCCATTCCCATCAAAACCCTCAAAACTCAAAACAGACAGCACACAGGCAGCCTCCAAACGTTCACTGATTAGTCTCTTTAATAACATTACATCAACTATGACACATTTGTGAAATAAGTCAAGTATAATTTATGATGTTGTGCAAAGTATGGCAGTACAGAGACAAGACCGGGGGTGTGGCTGTCTATGATTGACAGCCTGTGAAAACAGAAACTTTACTGTAACATGCTTTAGATCCAGGAAATGATGCCTAGAAAAAAAAGTGTTGATGTTAGCAAAGAAGCATTGCCCATTAGACCTGCAGCTGTAACTTTAAAAAACTCTTCTTATGTGCAATCCTGCACAATCGCTGCCACAATTTTGTCAACATTCACACAAACACTGTCCACCTCTTGTCCAGGCCCAGTGCATCATAAAAGTCACACATCAAAACATCATGGACACATCACCATAAGGGGCCATTTTATTGGGATAAATCACTATGTTCCTCCCACCAGCTTCAAGCTAGCTCATGGCTAATTGTGGGCTTTGCTGACAGTGTAACACACACTAAAATGGATCTTTGTGATCTCTCCCCAAACAGAACTTCAGTGAATTGGCTGTGAATGGTGAGCTACAACATAAACTGCTCCCAAGCAGGATGAGCTTCATGCAAGTTACCATGGCGATACAGCCATGTTAAAAGTAAGCCACCTTCAGGAGCCTGCTGACTCTGGTTTCAGGCCCAACAGATGTCCCTGGCCTCTTTTAGTCACTTACAAATGACCAATTTAAACCTATTTGGCGCCCTCCTGTGGTCATAACAGTGCATCTTAGATGTAGTTGGGGTCAGACTCTGGTAAAGGCAGAGAAGGTTTTTTCATGTGAAATGTGTTTTAATGTTGTTAAAACATACATTTTCCTCTTTTTAACCCTAAATGAATAGTTGAATAGAATAGTTGCAGAGTCCTTGTCGGTCTCTCAGAATTCAACAATCGCTCATGAAGGCACTTTTGATTAAAGCTTTCGAGTTCATGTTGAGAGCATCGCCTGAAAAAGAAGACTAGAACCACTCAAACAGGCTGCCATAGTCTTTAAAAAAATATTGTGCTTCTAAGAAACGTCCTCCTCATCGTGTGCCTTTGTGCGTCGTGTTAGTGTTGTTAGTTTAAGTGTGGCTCCTGGCTGGTCTCAGGTTAGCTGAGTTTGGGGTGCTGATTGTCCATTGGTGCCACCAGCATTCAAAGGGCTGCTGTCATTCAGTGGACTGTCTGCTGCCGCATCTAAAACACGAGAAGAAACAAAGAAACAACATTTAGAAAGTATCAATGTATGTATGCAAGTCAATGTATGTGATGTTTTAGAGGTGATGTAACTTTATGATAATGACAGGGATTGTTTTAATATCAGTTATTACAAGTTGACTGATCTATGTGTTGAAAACAGTGAAGACAGCAGAGATGGTTAGTTTGCCTCTGGCTCCATCTAGTGTCTGGTTTTGGTAGTGCATGTTACCAACCTCTAACTGAATGCAGCTCAGTGGTCTCCTCTGGGTCTTTTCTGGGCTTCTTGGATCTTCCTGCACACAGAGGAGAGAGATGTGTGTCTGTCAAGACTGAAAACATCTGCACACACTCTGTAAACACACACATCTGACTGCCTGAAAACATAAAACATAAGCTGGGAGACTCTGTATTCAGATCTTATAATGGGTCTAAAACTTGTATGTGGCATGATTTAACTGTGAATACTTTTGTAAGACTTTGACCCCAGGTAAGCAACTAATGCAACAGTGGCAGGAAAAACTTGCCAGAAAGTAACCTTGTGGAAAACCAGGCTCGCACGAGGAGACCCTTCTGCTGACAAGTGGGGAGAAAAGGAGGCAGCCCCATGTTTACCTCTAAGCTTCAGGTAGGCCAGTATTCCTGCCAGACCCAGAACCAACAGTGCAATCAGCAGGCCAAGGATCCACCAGTGAGGCCCATCTTCTGATTGAATCCTCCGATCTGCACAAGATAACAAGTACACAGATCGGCATAAACACACACACACACACATCCTGTTAACATCTGGTGACAAATGTAATACACTTAATTAACCATCTTAATTTTACATGGACAAATCCAGAGGTAACCACAGGTTACTGGAATTGAGCAATTCTACTGACAAGTGACCCCTAGTGGTGGTACAAAGCATCAATTGTGTTCAATATGATGCTGAAAATAGTCCCCAATAAATTCAGGTGCCACAGTTTCCACATTCGGACAACATTGTTGGCTTTGAGGCAGTTTTAAAGATAAATGCAGAGAACATCATATATGTATTTACCTGTGAATTTATCGTTTATGGTGACGTCACTACGCTCGGTGTGCTTGCTGTATGGTGTGGAGAACACACAGGTGTAGCTGCCCGTGTGCTCCTCGTGCTTGGGGTCCATCAGCCGCAGAGAGCCGTCTCCAAACGGCACCCTGAACCCATCCAGCTCCACATGGCTGTCCCAGTGCGGCGAAGCAGTGATGTGCCCTGACCGGCTGTCGTAGCTGAGGATGTGGACCAGGTCCTCGCCGTTTGAGAAAGTCCAGGCGAGAGAGGGGCCGTTGAGATATGTAGTTGCGCTGCAGGGGATGGTCAGATCTCTCCCCTGAGTTCCTCTAATTTCTAAAAGAATGCAAGAGAGGAAATAAAGGTCAGGATTCAGACAGTAATAAAGTGGCCTGAGAGGCAAAACCCAGACCAAAGAGGCGTCAATCACCATCAGACATGTGTTTACCTCTCTCCCTGAGTGAGGCCGTCCAGGCTTGACCCCCGTAGGACGTCGTGACTTTACAAACATAGATGAGGTCAGGCTGACCGTTCAGCCTCTTGAGCCGGCTGTCTACTGTGTACAGACCCTTCTTGTCAGCCAGCATACGCGTTACCGGTCGAAGGTCCTCGAAGGTGGGTGGTTCGGTTGCCCAGGTGACCCGAGGAGCTGGGAAGACATCGTGGACGGTGCACTTCATTTCCTCATAGCCACTGAGCCTGGACAGCTCCAGCAATAGGCCTCTGATTGGTGCTACACACAAAAAGACACACACAGCAGGCTGAATGTTTCCCAGAAGCCTCCAAATGCCAGGAGCCTAATATAGCTCAGCATGAGCTGATATCATTCTTATAAAGACAACATCAGAGCTCTGCTGAGTGACAAAACAAACAGCAATGAATGATCCAATGAACCCTGCGGCCTTATTCACAAACTCACCTTCCATCTTCACAATGACCTTTGCATTGTGTTCGCCCTCTGAGGTGCGTACGTGGCACCTGTACGTGCCTCTGTCTTTCAGTCCACTCCTCCTGAGGATCAGGGTGGCGTTGCCACGGGATACCAGGTGCGGGAAGATGGAGGCGCGCCCGGCTAGCTGCTCGTGCTCGAAATGCTCTTTGCTGCTGCTGTCATCGTCGTCATCTCGCTCAAACTTGTACACCACCACGTCCTGTCTGAACCATTCTACGGTCTCCTCGCTGCCGGGCTGGAAGGTGCAGGGGAGCACACACTCCTCCGAAATGAAGCACGTCACAACGACATCTGCAACATGAAGTAAAAGATTTTTTTTTGTAATTGCCTGATTCTAAATCAGGGCTACATTCCTTTAAGGATGAACTGGTAGACAAAACAATCCTCCTTTTACTACACAGTCCAACATATCCCTTAAAATTCCTGCATAGTGGTGATGGTTTCTACTTCTAAATGTTTATATCAATCTTCAGGTTGCTAAGCAACAGGAACAGCAGACAGAAAGTCTTCTACAGAGACTCTAATTTAAGAATCATCTGTGTAACTTTCCAGGGCTACGAAGGAGACACATCTGGAGACAGCATCCTTTGATGGACTCAGCACATGAATTGGGACACAGCTGTGGAGTAGGTGTGGCACTGGTCATCCAAGGTCCATCTGATGCATCTCTCCTTACCAGGGAAACAGAAGCAGCCTTGGAAGTGGGATAGCTTTGTAACACAGTCAGTCTACAAGTGTCCTTTTAAGGATGCAGCCCGTCACTTGGCACAGTGATACAAGGACATTTTTACGAGCTCCCATGGACATCACTGTGAAACGTTACAGCTGACACACATCTAAGGACAAACAGGAATTTCCAATTGCTTGCCTCACAGCTGGGGTGGAGGTGGGTTATTCATCTTACATGTTCTTACATGCCTCTTTATGACACAGGGGGAAGTAGTAATCAACAGGATGACAAAGAAAGCCTTGGCTAACAGCAAACTATGTTCATAGAATAGAATAGCGCCAGTATAAATGAACATGTCTGAACTTGTGAGCTGAATCATTCATGAGGTTCATGACTGTTCGATGGTTATCTATAAGGGCAGGAGTGATCCAAAGGGCCACCAGGAGAAATCTAAATCGACTTTTTTTGTATATAGTAGAAGAATAAAAAGGCATTGGTGGAAAACTGCAGTTCCTCAAGTGGCCACTGGAGGCTGGCTCCAAAAATGAGCCATTTCCCATAGACCTGTATGTTAAAACGTCCAGCTTTAGAAAAGGCACCATCTATAGCCTCTACATAGCCACACTCTTGTCAAAGCATAAGTTAAAAGTTACAGCAAAACTTTAATTTCTACTAATAAAACTGCAGCCATTAAGTCCACTGAGTATATTTCTGCCTCTGATTCCTGGAAATGTGTTTAAAGCTTTGGTTAGAATTCCACACAGCTCCACCACCTCTCCTCTGGGTTCTGTCAGGGCTCCAGAAACACACTGACTTTTTCTGCGCTACCGTTGCTGGCAGGGAAACAGAAGAGCGTCTGAAGGGATACTTCAGGGGTTACTTGAGTGGTTCTTTCAGCGGCCTCCACCCTGCTCGCTCAGAATGCATGCCATGACTAACTTACACATCTGACTCACACCTGTGCCACGTAACAAAGGCGCTGACATGTTTCCTGACTGACAGAAATCACTTAGCGTCAGCTCCTGTAGCAGCACGACGAGACATTTTTTGACCTTGCAGAAAGAACGGCAGTGAAGCTGAGCGACTTCTTCAAAGCAGCTGACAGTGTGAAGCATTAACCTCACACATCTGATAAAAACAACGATCAACTCAGTTAAGTACTCTGACTGATAGGAGAGCAGATAAACACAGTGAAATGAGATTACAAAAACTTTATCACACAGCCTGAGCTTTGACACTTCCTCCAGACAAAAGTCCATATATTTAAATATAAAAGATGTAACATAATAAGCTAATCTCCAAAAAGCAGCTTTGATAGTTAAGACTGTAATTGTTGTTTTCAGGCAGAAACAGGCGCCACCTTCAAAGTGAGTGGATTGACGCTTAATTCCTGCAAAGTCCCAGACTTGTACTACGCAGAGCTTTGTACACACACAAGAGTTGTAGACTATTCATGTTCATGTTATTTGTGCTGTTATTATTCCTCCTGATAGTTTCCCCCGAGGCAGAAAAGACTGGAGTGAAGCAGAGTGTAAATGATACTGTGTCAGGAATGAGCCCTGAAGCCCAGAAACGTGTTAGCATTTAGCACCCTTCGTTCTCTCACTCTGAAGTCAGTGGGTGATTTGAATGTGATTTTGCTTAGAAGGCGGAAATCCCTCATGGTTGAGTTTTTAAGACAGCTGCTAGCAAGTGGCTACATGGAACAATCACGAACAAAAAAAAGTTTGCATGTTTGCCATCAGTGGAACTTTCTACCATTAAATGGAATCAGCCTGTGTCCTGGTAAGGTTTGGCCGGGGACTTTTACCCATGATCCTCCCTGTGTCTTTGTCGTTCCTTGTTCCTGTTTCATTTCCAAGTAGAGCTGCTCTAGAAAAAACACTTCTGCATCCACAGATGTTGCTGAGTCAAACATAAGTCAGCAGTCAGGAATGATGGTGAGAGCTGTTAGATCAGAGCTGACAGATTTTTCCTCTGCTCCTTTACTCTCTGCAGCTGAAGAATCTTTCCTCCTGGCATCAGAATTTTAATTCAGAGGATAAACTGTCAATTACGCCGACTGACTAATATGAAAGAATCCTACATTTTGCGGCTTTAAGATGCACAGATTTTTCCCCCTTTGTGGATCAGGCTCTGTAAAGAAACCTTCAGTCTTTTAATCCATGTGAACGTTTCCCTGCTGACGGATCAGTTGAAGCTGCCGGACAAAGAGCCGCTTGTGTCTTACCTGGGGTTTTGTCCTGTGTGGCGAAGCTGATCCAGAGGAGGAAGCAGACCCAGGTGTGTATCGCTGACATGATTTCCTTTCACCTACACACATTTAAGAAAGAAACAGACACACGCACATATGCTCCCGTGGCACAGAGAAACGCCTGCAGACAGGCCTTCAGTCCATGCTCCTTCCACTGCGCTGATTTCAGACTCTTTCCACCTTCTTTTTTCTTTCCAGCAGGTTTTTCCTTGGATCTCTCTAGGTGGTTTGGCATGGCACAAAGACATAGAAGAGGGATGAGAAAAAGCATAATTAGAGACACACTCCTGATGATATGGACACAGGGGGGACATGCAGAGTAAACGTGACAGAGCATGTGCAGCTTTCTGAGGAGGACCCAGGTCTGATCCTTTGATGAGTGGGGAGGGTTTGGCTGCTCTCACTGTCAGATCTCTCTTTTCATCACTGAGAACCAAAATGAAAGTAAGATTTGAAGCCCTTTCATCCTCTACATACTCTAAATACCCACAACCACCTCTTCTGTGTGTTCTCCATCATTCCTCTGTCATTTTTTTCTCCTCCTCCTTATCCTCCAAATCCAGCTCCTCTCTGAGACAAAGAGGAAGAGGATACATCTGCTGGTCATGCACAATATAAGGCCTCTCACGCTATCTCCACACTATCTGAACTCTTCAAAACAAATAAGTGAGCTACATCAGAGAGTGCGACAGAGAACGTGTGCAGTCAATCAAAAGGTGAGGACAGTTTACTGGAGCACGCGTGGCGAGCAGGGTGGTGATACTCTGATACTCGATGGGAGAACGTGTCACTGTCACAGCCTCTGTGTGTTTATGTTGCATCCTTCTCACAACCAACTGCTCTCCATGTGTTACACACCACAGAAGAACGGCAGCTCAGAGTTATAGCCGCACCCATTGTTGTTGTTTTAAAAAAAGTGCAACAACAATGCACCCATGTGTCTTCCTTTTAGGCAGCCAAAAAACAAGTTTGTCCATTTAACTGAGACTCACCGACAGATGGAGAAAAAAGGGGGAATGTGCCCTAAAAACTGTTATTATTCCTTCTGCTATGTTCCCCTGGGGCAGAAAAGACTGGGGTGAAGCAGAGTGTACATGATACTGTCAGGAATGAGCCCTGAAGCCCTGAAGCCCAGAAACGTATCCTTGCATTTAGCACCCTTCGTTCTCTCACTCTGAAGGCGATCATCATGACCAGTGTGCAATACATTAACAAACATGACTACTTAACAAAAAACAACAGTTTAACTCTTAAAATGAATTGGACTGGATCAGAGTGCAGAATGTGACTATTCGACAGCATTTAAGATCAAGATTAAGATTAAGATTAAGATTATTTGTTCACTAATAAAAAATGCAGACAAAGTCAAAGGAAACATGGAGTCTCCCATTTATTGACTAATTGTGACTAAAGATTTAGAAAGTTTCATCAGGATATAAATCAACTTTTTCTATTTGTCAGCTTTATTACGGCTTTATATGAGTTATTCAGGCTTCAGCCTTCATCTGCCAGGTGACCCTGCGTGCACTGACAGCTTCACACCTTCACCACACGCAATTAGATTCCATCATGTTACCAAATTACATTTTTCCAGACATTTAACTGTTCAAATCTCTGGTATATTTGTCAGAGTAAAACATAATCAATGAAAGTAACAATTCAGTACTCACAACAGTCCCCAGGCATCAACAGTGAAAGCTCCCCTGATATCTGTATCGACTGATGTCACAGAGCTGAAATCACTGCCATCTGTCAGTGAAGTGCTGGGAAATGTGTGTGTGTGTGAGTGTGAAAGCTGGAGGAACAGGAAAAAAACTTACAGTGACTCAGCACCAGTTCAGACAAAATCCAGTAGAAAGAGGAAGAGGAGTGAAGAGCCGAGCCTGCTGCCTCCTGAGACTGAGTGTTAGCTGACTGGATCAACAGGTTATTTAGAGAATAGGCTGCCCTCACACACACACTCTCACAGATACACACACACTTCACCATACAGGAGGTACTGTAAGACACACACACCCACTGGGTGGAGTTTGGTTGTGATTGGCAAAGTCCTAAACACACACACACACACACACACACACACACACACACACACACACAGAAGACCCTCTGCCAATGTTTGCCATACCATGAAATGTCAGAGGGGTTTGTTTTCAAAGTGCAGAGCTGTTTTCGTGCTCCATGTGTACCATGTGCTATGTGTTGTATGTGGAACAGGAGGCAGAGAGGCCGATCGACACCTGCTGATCCCAAACACACACTCTCTGTGTCAATGACAGTGAAACGTGTGAGAAGCTTCAAAAGGTTTAATTTAATGTGAATTATTTAGTTAAATAAAATCAGTAAAAGCATCACCATCTAACCTCCTTTTGACCTGGGAAACTCTCCTGAGGTCACTGTTCCTTTTTTCAGAGAAGCCATACTGCAGTTCCCATTCACACCCACATCAACCCCTGCAGAGGTTAAAAGCAGGTAAGAGGTCATAATTAAGGAGAGGCCGGCGCTGCTCTTTCACTTTATACCTTTATCTCAACCGCTGATAAGAGTGAAGTAGGAATCCTGTGAGGAATTACCACAGGTGTGTTTAGGTGATGGACTTCTGTTTAGTTCATCCAGTGTACTTCAGCATGTGCTGACACCATTGGAGCGTGCTCATTTTCAGGCAGGAAGTCTTTTTTGTTAACTACTAACCCTAATCCCAAACCCAGACATGGAATTTTATAACTAAATGCTAAGTGAAACAGTGAGACAAAGTGAAAGAAAAGAGTGAGTGAAAATCACGACCTGATCTGGGACTCCTCCATGAGAGTCCAGTGTCCAACCTCCCAGAAAGGATTTTGGCCAACCTTTCCTTGTATTGACATGCTGACTGTGCATCTGGCATATGACCAGAGTGTGTATCACTAGAACTGGAAAACAATTCAGAGTAAGTGAACACCATCCTTCCTGCAGTCAACATGTCAATGTTGTTAATTAGTTTTTGAATGAGTTACTATCTCCATGAGTCACTGAGCAGTAAACAGCTAATAATCACTCACAAATGACTTCTTACTGAATCACCTTCTCTGTGCTTCATACTGTTACTAATTCTTATAGCCTTCTGCTAACAGATGCTTTTTGTCAGATGTTACATGGATGTAACTTACTTTGACTGGAAAAGGGGCGTCATATTGTAGATTAATTAAATGGGGGTGGACCGATCTGATGATCTGATCTGAAAATCTAAACATCTACATAACAAATCTTCGTGCACAATGGATGTCGTTAGCTGCTATCATGCTGTAGGCCTCCTGATCGGTGCCGTCCTGTCATCATACTCCTTCGTCTTATCCCAAAGAGGTGGAGCAGGCGTGAAGCTGATGTGGGTCGTTTAAGGCTGAATCCACGTGTCACTCAAATGCATCCATGCTGTTAATGTTTACACTACACTACACTGTAGCATGGAGGTCTCAAGTGGTCATTTATGGAGTTTGAGATTTGGGGGATCTTTTTAATCCTATTTTTTCAGACTGTGCTCTTTGTGCTTCCCATTGCATGGAAACCTGCAACTGAAGTCATTTTTGTAGCTGTGATGCTTGTGTGTGCTGGATTACGTCTTCCAGAGGTGTAAACGGAGGGAGGCTGTAGGTGAGGCTGGATTAGGAGCAGCTCAGATTAAATGTCGGCTGATCTTGATGATCTTTTGTTGTTTGAGCTGCTTCCGAACTTCATTTTCTCTCACTACACATCACAGTGTAGGTGTGTGCCCACCTCATATAATCGCACCTGCTGCCTGTTTTTTCATTGTCCTGCTGAGAAAATCCTGATTACTGATGTGTGTGTGTGTGTGACTGTTTGTAGGTTAGTGAAAGATTGCTGTGGCTGTAGATAAGAGGATTAGAGTGGAATTAGTGTCATTCCTCTATCGCCGCGAGGAATAGATTCATATCGATTTTAATCAGAGAGATCGCAGATAAAGCAGACAGGCAGGCAGAGAGGGGACTGAATGGACGTGGTGGAAGGACGGCAGAAGGTTCCTGGAGACCACTGGGATGTTCAGCCTGAGACGGAGGAGCTGCACGGGCTCAACCAGCAGAGATACATGCCTGTGAGAGAAAACCAGAGCTCCCTCATGTGCTTGTCCCGTCTGGAAGTCTCGCTCAGCTCTGTGGTTGTGGAAGCTTCCAGCAGCTGTGGGATGTTGGACCAAAACCACCAGGTTTAGTCAGAGGAGGACAGCGTCAGACTGCAGAGGTGGAGCAGGGGGGGACCGGAGGGGGCACCGTGGCCGGGATGCTGGAGTTGTGTCACTTTTGGCAGGGAAACCTGTGAAAAATGAAGGCGGACGTGCTGACTTGCCTGGCTCTGGCTGCGGCCAGCTTCGTCGCCATGGTGACCGGCGGTCGCAGCTCAGGCAGGAGGAAGCACAAAGAGGTTTTCCTAGGGGAGAACAGCAAGTTCAAGTTTGGAGGGTGAGACACACACACACACACACTAATACACACATGTTGTTGTAACAGGAAAACTGCTGCGAGGATTGAAACATGAAACATAACATGACTCCTGTCCTGATGCACATTTTAAATTTACACAGATGAGTGATAATCTGAAAGACTCTCAAAGGAATGCAGACAAGGTCGCTACACTTGGCTGAGGTGGAGGTTGCATGGAAACCGACTGGAATTATTAATCTTTGCATGTAATATTTTAAAATGGTCAGAAATGCTGTGCAGTATTTTTCCCTCTGTCTGTTCACCTGCAGTCGTTTCCAGGTTCTGACTGCAGAATTAGCTGCAAACTCCTGATATTCACAACATCATTTTTTCCTGCTTATTGTCTGAAATTGAACAAAAAGTCAATCAACACGTGATAAAGTAAACATTACTAACATGTTAATGACTATTATACTTTTGTTGTTGGTCCAAACCCATATAGTGGGCAGCAGTGGTTCAGTGGCAGAGCAGGGTTGTCCAATAACCGGAAGGTTGGTGGTTCGATCCCAACTCCACCCTAGTCACTGTTGTGTGTCCTTGGGCAAGATACTTTACCTGCATAGCCTCCAGTGTACTCACTGGTGTATGGTGCTCTTTGCTGGGCTCCCTTAAGCAATTTCCCCATTGTGGGACAAATAAAGGTTTCATAATTGAATTTAATTTAATTTAATTAGAGCACAATATATTAAAAAATATACATACAATATTTTACACAGTTTTACACATATTTTACACACCCAGCCTGTGGGTCACAAATCTTCATCATGGTCCTCTAAAATTACTACTACTTCTACTTTGTGTCCCTAGTGTTAGTTTTCAAAAAGTAGCACAGTAATACTTTTTAAGATCATGGGAAAGACTACCCCTGCTTAACACACACATGACTGAATAGTTTATTTATTAGACCTTCAGGTCCTTGCGGGTCACATGACCTTGACCTGCAGGAGTATGAACACACAGAGTGACTAAATTTACTGATGTTTTCCCTATGTTTACAGCAACATAAAATTAAGAAATCACCCGGTGACCCGGTCAGGTGATCCAGTAAATTTCTCTTCATACCTCACTGTCACATAAATGGAGTTCAAAGAAGGAAAGTGCTCACACACAAAATCCATTAGAACCTGAAATAGATGGAAAAATCAGAACTGAGAGTTTGAAGAGTTGTGTTTGAGATGCAGAGAGGATTACAGGGTCTTTACAAAGATAGATCCCACAAATTTGTACTTTAACACAGTCATTACCATAATTTACTTTCACCACTGACATTACCAGAGGATCTAATGATGCTTCTCTGCTTTCTTTAACTCTGGGTATCAAAGGGGTTATTTGCAAGTTTAAGTTACAGAAGCTGTCTATCTCTGGGTTAATGCAGGGTTCCTATGTCCTGGAAAACCTGGAATTCCTCTGAACAATTTTCCAATCCTGGAACAATATGAAAACACTACATTGACCTGGAAAGACGGAATGCCCCACAAAGCAGCAGGGCTTTGAACGCACCACAAGCTTCGAAAGCAAGAAACATTAGAAGCCTTTAAATGCTGAAGTTATTAGTCATTGTTAGTAATTGCTGACTACTGATAGCCTTCAAACAACACAATGGGCCGGCAGCTAAGATTATCCTCTCTCCTCTCTACCCCTGGGCTCTGTTGTAAAGTGGTGTGTGAACTTCTCTTCCTAGTAAAGTGATTCAACTTAACCTTTTGTATACACGCGGCCCGAGGACGGGACGGTTCATGTTTTCACTGCAATATCTCCGTCTGGGCGCAGCCATTTTGTGCTCTTTGTTGACAACCTACACCTCGTTGGAAAGCCACTTCCCTACTCTATTGATTGACAGCTCGTTTGACCATACAAAAGGATCGAGGGCCTGTCCCTAGCCAAAAGAATCCAATGAGCGACTATATCGAGCGAAGCACCTCCCCCCACTCTTACGCTTGTATTTTCAGCCCATTATATTTGACGCTGAATCTGATGCAATGGACGTATAGCCAATAAGATTTCCGTCACGGGGATGTCCCACATGAAGGGGTTGTGGAAGGAGGGTGGGCTACAGGCCTAAGCGTAAACATGAACAATGGATGCCGGCTGTCCATGCGTAAATGCGTAATAGTGAGAGTGAGCGTATATCTCCATTCCAGTGGTATTTCCAGTGACCAGAGAGATGGCGAAACGCATGGAAAAGAAGAATTACACTGTTGAAGAAGTTATTGAAGAGTGTACGAGACGGGAAAGCGACTTTTCTGACGAGGATGTGTCGGATGCGCAAAGTTATGTGTCGTCTGTTGACTCGGTGGAGGAGGACATGTTCATTGAAGGAGAAGATATTGTCCATGACAAGTAAGTGTAACTTTTATACATGTTGCAGTTTTATAAATAGAATGTAGACGTTTCAAAGAATTAGTGAATACAGTGTTGTGTCCTTTGTTTTGTTTACCTGTGTGGGGGAGGTGTGCGCTTTTACTATTCCTCCAAAAGTAGTTGTGGAGGACTGATTTGTGAGGTGAACAATGAATACAGCTACAGTTGTTCTGTGAATGAATATCTGATATATACATACAACCATACATACATCTATAGTTATTTTGTTTTATATATATTTTGTGCATTTTTAGGCAAACACTGTGTTCTATTTCATTTACCTGTGTGGGTCCTTTGTTCTGTTTACCTGTGTGGGGGAGGTGTGTGCTTTTACTATTCCTCCAAAAGTAGTTGTGGAGGACTGATTTGTGAGGTGAACAATGAATACAGCTACAGTTGTTCTGTGAATGAATATCTGATATATACATACAACCATACATACATCTATAGTTATTTTGTTTTATATATATTTTTTGCATTTTAGGCAAACACTGTTCTATTTTGTTTACCTGTGTGGTGTGCACTTTTACTATTGATTTGTGAGGTGAACAATGAATGCAGATACAGTTGTTCTGTGAATGAAAACCTTATTTTTTGCATTTTAGGCAAACTGATTCAGATACAGAGTGGGAGCCAAGCACCAGAGCCAGAGCAGCCTCCTACTCCCAGTGTACAACATCACAAGCCAGTCTACATCTCTGGTGACAGTAAGACACCCATCAAGCTTTCTAGCTGTGCTTTGTAGCAGCCCGTGACTGTAACAGTGGCATACTGAGAACAACATGTGGCTGTGAAACCTGTGGAATTGTAAACATGTAAACAGTTTGCTGTAAGTAGTTTGGGTATTTGTTTAGATAAAGGTGTTGTTTTTGACCATATCTCTTGTTCTGAGTCTTTTCTTGTGATGCACAATTTCAGTTTCAGTAGAATAATGAGCATTCAATGTGTTTTTGCTTCACTAACATTATTTCAATCATACTAATAGTGAATCTGAATATGGAATGAGGTTCCTCTAAGTGGCACCTTTCATTAGAGCTCTCATTGATGTCTGTATGTTGAAGCATTCCAGAGTTATGCACTTTGGTGCCAAAGTGTCCATTTGGAGACTCCAAATGGCACTTTTTGGAGAGCGCCTGGGAATACCTACAGAAAAACCTGTCCCAAATGGTCATTTCTTGTCCAATTACTATCTACTTTTAACTGGGAATAGGTAAGACTTCAGCCTGTGTCACTATATTGTCATCTAATCAACATCACCATGCTCCAGTTGTCAAGCAGCCTTGTTTTACAAAAAAGTGTTACCTTCACAATGAGACCAAGCTTTTGCACATACTCCTAAGGGCTCACAAACAGCTTGTAGTTTAATTTGGGTATGCCTTTGACAGGCGTTTCATCAACTATTGAGGGTGGTGTTAAAGGGTTAAAACAGTCCACACACAGAAATGTGTTAGTCACCTTATTTCTGTTTGTCATACATATGTCATTGAAATTACTTCCTGGAAGGAGTAGCACTCAAACAGAGGTTCCCTTCTCTGTAACTTTCCTGTTTGTTGTAAAAACCACAGAGTCCTGCTTCTAAGGAAATTTCACTTCAGCGCATTTGTAAAAATGACGTGATGCTTCCCCTGAGACGCTCTTCCACTCTGATTATATTAGTTTAAATGGGGAAAAAGTAGATGTTTCATTGGCTGTGCTGTTTGTGCTGCTCCCACCGAGGGACTGACCACTGCAACATATTCCAGCTCTGAGTGAAAGAGAGAAACTTTCCAGGCTGAATGAATGAAGCTTTAATTCTAGGAGCTGATGGAGGTTTTCTGACTACATAGATAAAAATGTCAAACATGACCTGTAGACAAAGAACTGTTTGATGTAAGTGTTGTAACAATAGTAATGGCTCTCTGTTTACTATTTACTGCCTGTTAGCTAATAACTGACCTCCGGCTCTGTTCCAGTGACAGAGTGTTTGTAAAAGCCACATTTTGTTCTTCACATCCGTTGTGTGTGTGTTTGTGTGTGTTTGTGTGTGTGTGTGTGTGTTTATGTGTGTGTGTGTGTGTGTGTGTTTGTGTGTGTCGCAACAGTGAGATAACAATATAACCTTGATCCACATGTAATGTCAGCGCCCAGCCCTCATTGTTTTGATGACAGGTGATCTCTGGGAAATGAAGTGCAGAGGCAACATGGAGATTAGAGCAGAGCTGTGAATAAAATGAACCAATAGTGAGGCTGCTTTAAAGGAGCAATGCGACATGTTTTTCATGGCTTGTTGCCAGGTAGCACGCTGAAAGTGTGTAGGAACAACAACAAGAAGCAGCCAGGCAGATCATTTCTCTGCTGTGACAGGTCAAGCCCTAAAGAGGCAGAGCCCACGGTCCAATAGAAAAAAAGCTTTAAAATCTGATATGTTCATGTTAGTAACTGTTTCAAAACAAGCAGCTTGAGTTCATGTGCAGTATGCATGATGTCTGCAGAATCAGATATGTAAACATCTGTTTCAGGCTGCTGTATCTGTAAAAGTCACACGTTGACACACACAAATTTAGTTCAGTTTTATTTATACAGAGCATTTTACAATCAGAAATTGTCTCAAAGAGCTTCACAGAAACCCAGAGTGTGAGACCCAGAGTCTGAACCCCCCTAAGAGCACTGTGGCAAGGAAACACTCCCTTTAAGAGGAAGAAACCTTGAGCAGGACCCATCAACTTAAGGAAGAACCAGTCCTGCTGCCAGTCGGCCGGGTAGAGGAGGAGAAGAAGAGGGAGACAGGACAGAGAGGATGAAGGAGAGAGAGAGAGAGAGGGAGAGAGAGAGAGAGGAGCAAACATGCAGCAAACATGATACAGTACAGAGCAAACATGACAGCAAGATGAAACTGATTATATTATAATGGATATCTATATATATCGTCAGTCCATAAGTAGTAATAGTAATTTGATAGTAATTAAAGCAAAGATGAGCAGCAGGGGCTGATGAAGTCGATGAGCACAGGAGAGATCAGAGGCCGGACTGCAGGTCAGCATGCAGGTCTTGAGACCTGCAAAGAGAGAGAGCGAGAGCGAGGCACAAAACTACGAGGAAGACAGTAAACACAGATTATGAGACGATATTACCAGTGTGAGCCAGACTAAGGAGAGCAGAGGAGAGGTCAGAGGGTGAGAGGGAACTGCTCAGTGGGTCGTGTTTGTGCCCCCCGACAGCGTAGGCCTAGAGCAGCATAGCTGTGCTAAAAGTTAAGATTTTATCGGCCTATGACACCTGTTCTACCTGTGGCTGAGGCGACTGTAACTATACCTACCAGCCCTACACACTATGTTTAAGGCTAACTATATGCCTTACTGAACAGAAAAGTTGTAAGTCTAGTCTTAAAGGTGGAGGCAGTGTCTGCCTCTCGGACCCAGATTGGTAACTGGTTCCATAGTAGCGGTGCCTGATAGCTGAAAGTGGAAAAAGTGGAACTACAAGTAAACCTGCACTCAGAGATCTGAGTGTCCTATTAGGAACATATGGTACAATCAGGTCCTGCAGATACAATGGAGCAAGTCCATGAAGAGCCTTGTAGGTTAGAAGAAGGATCTTGAAGTGTATTCTTGAGTCCACTGGGAGCCAGTGAAGAGACGCTAGAACAGGAGAGATATGATCCCTTTGGCTGCTTCCTGTCAGAACTCTAGCTGCTGCGTTCTGGATCAGCTGCAGACTGTTGATGGAGTAATGTGGGCATCCAGACAATAATGAGTTGCAGTAGTCCAGTCTAGAAGTGACTGTTTAATATGAGAGATAAACGACATGATTTGATCAAAGATCAAAGAAGGACACACACACACACTGTGTCTGTTCCTCAATTACTGTGAGGTCACAAAATAATTTGAGCCAAATCCCATTTCCATAATCCCTTAAATTAACCTTGAATCTCACACACAAAACAAACCAATTTTAATGCTAATCTCCATCCTGTAGCTAATTTTACTGAAAAACATCAACACCAGATGTAACTGTAGCAGCCTTCAAATAAGACTTATAGGATTAACACATGTACACAGGTGCTTAAAGCATTTCTCCTTTTATTTCTCTGCAAGCTTTACTCAGCATCTACAGATATTGAACTATTTGCATTTTACAGCCTCTACAAAACCAGTTTTCCATTTTTTTTCTCTTCATTTCTCCATGAAATGTTTGAACTTTTGTCAAATGGCTACTTGTCTCAATTGAACTTGTTACTATGAAATACATATTTTGGCATTTTTTATTGAGACAGGTAGAATAAAGTGGTTTTTAAGAAATACTTCAAATGTATGCTTAGACTTGGTTATATTTTCTGACTGAGCTGAGCATCCAACATGATTCATTCAGGCACAGTCAGCATTTGAAGTACTTTTTGTATTCGGCTATTATATTATATATATATATATATATATATATATATATATATATATATATATATATATATATATATATATATATATATATAAATAAATAATAAAATAGTAAATAAATAAATAAATATTTGCATATAAAGCTTAATAAACGGGATAATGGGATATAGATTTTCCGTTTTTGCTGCATCCCAGAAATCATGTATAGTAAATTACGTATGTAAAGGTCACTCTTGTTGGAATGGTTCAACAACGATTCAGTTGAGGATGGAAAAAATCCAAAGTTGAATACAAAAAAATAAGGTCGGTACACGGGAGTCAGTCCCATCTGGCAACAGTACAAAGGGCTAGGAGAAAGACAATAAATATAAAAAACATGCTTGGTCATACAGAAGTCAAGAAGAAGTAATTCACTGGGGAAATAGTGCTGGAACGCTCAGAAAACACAAGATGATCTGGGACAGACTGAATGAAAACACACACTTTTCTAGACACACCTGCATCCAGACAACTATACACAGGTGGAACACATTAGGGCGGAGCAGGTTATTAGCAGGGGGAGGGGAGGACAAGACATGCTCCCAGGAGCAGGTTTTTATGTTTTGTTGAGTGAGGTTGATTTAGGGCATAACAAAATACTTTTGTGTGTGCACACATGTGTACACATGCACATCTCTGCGTGGTATGTGGTAGGTTATGTTTTTGGCAGAATGATCGCGAGTGGCAGGAAGGAGGCGGAGGACAAAAAGAGGGAAAACCACAATCTGTGTTTTCTCTAATCAAAACATGTAATTACAGCCTTATTATAACTAATCACTCTGAATGCTTTCTGTGTGTGTGTGTGTGTGTGTGTGTGTGTGTGTTCTGCAGCCGTATCGACCACAAGCTGAAGAGGCAGGACAGCACCAAAACACTACTAATAAAAAGTGAACAACTGCTGAGGATTGAGGAGCACGACTTTGCCATGAGACCAGGGTTTGGAGGTTAGACACACACACACACACACACACACACACAGACAGAGGCACTCCTCATTTCATCTCTGATGTCTGATGATTTAATCCACTCACTCACACATCATCTATCAGAGGAAATCAGTCCACACCGATGACGCAGTAGTTTGGTGATGCACACTGGGTCACCCAGACAACGGATGTGTCAATCCAAAATCACCAACACTGACCCAGATTACACCATTGTGTGGTTTGTGTGTGTGTATATGTGTGTGTGTGTGCTCATTAATGCATTTGAAATACAGTAGTACTCAGTGTGCTCACTCAAATGTGATTGTCTGTCCCTGTGTGTGTTCTTGCAATATAATGAGTGCTCTAGTGTGTGTGTGTGTGTGTGTGTGTGTGTTGTGTGAGTCGGGGGGATTCGTGTGCATTAATCTGGATTATATTCCAGGTTTGCAGCAGATGGAGGGGTGGGAAACAAACTGCCATGAAGATCACCAGGACTGAACACACAATAGTGCGTTCATGCAGAGGCATTCAAAGCAACCGCGTCATGTGAATGTTTATACGATGAGCATTGTGGTAAAAATATCAATGTATGGAAGAAAAACTATTACGGTCTTAGCACTGAGGACCTTTACTATTTCTTTTTATCTTTTATTCTGGCTACTTCTCAGATACAGATTTGATTTTTAATATTTATTTATAGAACCTCTTCAAAATTGTTTTGAGGTGGAACCCTCAGAACGTGCAGCTATAGTGTCAGTGGTTTATATATGGCAGCTGTGTTTGTACCCTCTTCGAACTGTTGTCGTGAGAGCAGCAGGGGAAGCAGAGACACCCAGACCTCTCTGTCTCCTCCTGGGGGATCCCAGGCAGTTCACAAGCCAGCTGGGAGATATATCCTATTGTAATCCCCTCAGTGAGTCCTGGGTCAACTCAAATTTCCAAATTTCTCACCCTAATTTATAGAATAATCGAGGCCACCCTGCAAAGGAAAACTTTAGCTGCTTGTGATCATGATCTTGATTTCTCGTGACTTTAAAAAGATGAGAGTAGGAACACAGACTCTCTTGGGCTTTTGATTATTTCCTGTAAAATGGCACATCATCTGCAAAGAGGAGTAACATCTTTTTTTCATCATCTTACAATCCTGATTTTTTATACAGGCTTTAACAGAATGGAGGCATATTTTCTGACTCCTCCGGGCCTTACCGTGTCTCCATGCATCTCCATTGGCCACATGATAAATTATCCGCTGTATGTGCAAATAAACATGCACCATTTGGGACTTATCTATACACACCGTAATGTCATAACTTGATTAGTCGACCTGAATTAAAAAGAAAGACAAAAACATAACATGACCAGAAACAGCAGACAGCAGAATGCTGCAAATCAGAATCCAGTGTTCAACTATATAATAAAAACCAGTAATGATGTGCTGCACGATTAAAGTTCAATTTACAGTGAAATAAAAAACTAATTCGTTTGAAGGCTGCCCAGTGCTTAATAATACTGAATAAAGAGCTTTTTACAGCTCTGCACTGTTATCACAGAGGCCATCATTTTAGTGTATCTAGAAGGAGCAGCCAGGAATTTGTAACGTCATGGAACGTTTATGGCTGTATTAGAAAAAGCTGTAAAAAATAAAGGCTTTTATTATTGGCCATAAAAGCAGAACTTGTGTCAGTAAATCTCTTTGTAATTAAATGACAATGCATGATTTGATTTAATTCTCATTATGTTATTCACCCTCAGCCTTGAGCTGCATGACAGAGCAAAGGTTAACCCTCTGTGAGTCTGGTTCAGGGCCCTTCTGGTCATAACAAAGTCAAGGCCATATCTGAAGGTGACCCTCTGAGGAGATAATGCTTCAAGAGTCAGTGACCTGTTGTAGCCTGTTATTGGTTCTTGTGGTCTATTTATTATTCTTTTATTGAAATGTTCCTAAATCTAGTCTAGATTGTAGCCTCATCATCATCATCCTCTGTCTTCCTTTTTTCACACTTTATTTCATAATTGGCTTGCTCAGTGGTCAAATGTCACTGTGACCTGATTAGAATTTGTTTTTTTTTCTTCCTTAATTCAAACATATCAAAAGCAAACAAATCCAGCCTTTTATTAAAATAAGGTCTGGATAGATATGGATGTTAGGCACACCTTCACTGTTTAGCGGAGGGATATGACCGAGGTTAAAGGAAGAAGTCAAAGACGCCGCTGTTGATTCAAGCTCTGGTCTCCACCCAGTCTTTTGAAGCGTTACCACCATTATTTAAACAACTACAAGAGGCCACATGGCATGAAAGTGTAAACATGGCTCTTTTTAGTTTTTTTTTTATTATCTGTGGACAATGCTGTTATTTTTCTGGTGGTGACATCTCTTCCTTTCTTCCTTTTACTCTTCTAATGATCTAATCTGGACAAAAATGTACTCTACATCACTTTATTAGACACTTAACCCTTTAACAGTTCCTGAATAGTCCCATGGAAATCATTTTCAACCTATTTGTTTTTTCAAAAACCTGCTTTTATTCTAGCAAATAGAGTCATTTTATTGTAAAATGAAAATAGACAATAGGCCTTTATCTACATTATATAAAGCAGGTGTAGGAGTATAGGTGATCTTATCATTGCTCTGTAGATAAGATCTCTATCTTCTATAGATAAGATAGATAACTTTAGTTATTATCTTGAACAGGAGGTCCACTGAGCAGTGATACATCTTTTCCTGGGTAAAATATTTTGGTGAGGTTTGTTTTAAAGGTGGTACAGTCCTTACGCTAAGGTCACAGTAAAGCTCATGACAAAGGTCACAACAACGGGCCCAACAGGTTCAAACCCTGACCCTCAATCTCAACCTTTGAGCTTCAATTCCTTTTTCAATCTAAAGTGTCTTCAGCACTGTTCCCCATCTAATCACTTCCTGTTTCAATCTTTCACATTAAAAAAAATATCCTTTTACAACTATTACTATTACTATTAATATTAATAACTATAATTAATTAACTTTGATTTAATGTAAACTTGTCGATACATAGCCTGGAGCCTGAAGCCTTTTTGTTTCCCCTGAGGTGTGTTCCTATACACTCTCACACATTGTATTTCTGCCTCCCCCTTGGTCTATATGGTTGTTGGCGTCTCTGTGGTCCTGCCTGTCATTCAGGGTGGGGACAACAAAAGCACCACTGTCTGACCCACGGCCCTGCGGCATTTCCACGGACTATAATTTTACACAGAGGAAAATCTCACAGAGTTTTTTCTCCTTCAGATAAGCATGTAGCTGTGTGTGTGTGTGTGTGTGTGTGTGTGTGTGTGTGTGTGTGTGTGAGAGAGAGAGTCAAAACCATCCCACCATCAGATACCTCCAGAAATACTCCATATGACATTTCTTGTTATTTCTTGCACATGTGGAGGACCTGTTATGTTTCTATATATAGGTTAACCTTTAAAAGATGTCATAAACTTAAATCAACCCCTGCAATCTTTAGCTATGTCCACAAAGACGTTACACATCATGACGCCTGTAACTGATTTACTAGCAGGCCCTGGATTCTGCTGGTTGCCTGCCAAACGTTGGTATACAGCGGCCCACAGTTATGACCTGGTACTGCCCTACTTTCAGGTACAGTAACAAGTGTTGCTTCTGATTGGCTGATTCTTTACCGTCAGAATTCATTTTTCATCTAAAACACATTTTCGACTTTTCAACTTTAGTTTTTACCACAAACTTTAAAATGTTTTTTCCCATCTGTTTCCATTCATTTTGACAATTCAGCTAGCATATTAATAAATATACATACATACATATAATAAAAAACTATGTCAAAGTGACAGTACTACATTGGTGTACTACACCTCTTTATGTGTTCATGGGGATTCCTTCCAAAATGATTAATGTTATGAATTTGTTCTAAGATGATCTTTACCTAACCCCATACCTTCGGATGTCCTTTCCTCTGTGTCACATAACCACCACTCTAGTGGTTCCTGAGTCGATTTACATATATAATTATACATTTATGTCTGCTGTAATTTTTCGGGTGGACATTTTAACATAGAGGTCTATGGGCCTATGGGAAACGACTCATTTTTTGTGGCCACCCCCAAGTGGCTGCTGGGTGAAGTGCAGCTTTCGACACCTTTGTGTGGGCTTCATTTCTCAGTGCTGGAGGATGCTGTTTGGTTTTACACCTGTCCATGCATGTGATTATCCCACACATTTGAATGCACTGTGCGATAATCCTTCTTTTAAATGGCGTTGCAGTGTGCTTCGTTTTTTTCTGCAATATGTATGGGAAACCTTTGAGTTATGGAAGGTCAATGCCAACATTATTTCACATTCTCTGTTCTGCATGATGATCTTATTCTTTATCCTGCTCACAAAGGTCAGATCTGTTGGGTTGTTTTTCCAGCTGATGTATTTGAGTCAATGAATCAACAGTGAGCTGTGGGCAGTGATTCAAAGGAAAAATAACTGTACAGTGAGGTTTCCTGAAAGGTTGGCTGTGATGTAAACACTATAGTAAGGGTTACTGTAAATGCGCTTAAACAAAGAAAACCACTGATACAGTGTTTTAAAGGTTTTCTAAATAAAGTGTCGAGCTAGAGAAGCTACAGATGGATTTTCCTGTTGTGAGCAGAGCTTTCATTACTTTACAGTGTTCCGCATGGCCGCGTTGTATGGATTCTGTAGTCTGATGTTGTCCAAAAGCAGCCTAGAGAATCACCTTTTAATCCACCCCATCCCTACTTCTCATCTTCCCCCGCCTTTGGGTCGTGGTAACAGAAAGTCAAATCTGCGTTATGCTGCTTATGCCTGCATGAATTGATCCATCTGCGGCGCTGCGTTCGGGGATTAAATGACTCATCCTACAGCACGCAGCACACAAACATTTTGGGACAAAAAGCACGACTTTAAAATCAGATTTCCTGTGTCTTTAATGTAAAAGTAGCGCAGCTCACTGACAGACATGTTGTAGATTATTTACAAATAAAATTCCTGAGCTGGATTTAGTGACCAGCAGGACAATCTGTGCAATGCACATGTGGACAGATAGAGTTTTAAAGGCCAGACGCACATGCGTGTATTATTATTCTAAACAGGAGAGCTGGCAGCACTGTTAGCTCTCAGTAAACATATGTAGATTCTAGCTGTCAGATTACCACTAAAGGGGACTGGAGCCTATCCCAGCTGTCAATGCCCGAGAGGTGGGTACACACTGTACAGGTGGCCGGTCACAAGGGCTAACATACAGCCAGACAACCATTAAATCTTATATTTACACCAATCACCTGGGACCAATTTAAAGTTCCCAACCTAACATGCAGGCCTTTGGGACATTTGGGAGTATGAGAACGTACAAACTCACACCTTCCACAGAGGCAACAGAGCTAACCACTGCACCCTGTTTACCTGAGAGGTTCCCCCTAGACTACTACTTCTTCCCCAAGATATGAAAAAGAACTCAGTAGTTGTCTTTTTTTTACATCAGTGGACCAGTCTGCATCTACAAATATAAGTATGTTAAGTGAGTGTTTTAGCATGGTTACAGTCCTGCAATCTGCAAGCTCAACATATCATTATCTTCTTGGTGTCTTAGGGCAAACGAACCCTGGTACTGAGGATGAAGGTGAACTTTCCCTGCTGCATGGGTCTCTGTGTAACACCTGCCTTGGTGTGACATTGTAACAGGAAAACAGTGCGGAGCAGAGAGACAAAGAGTGAGAATCTTCTGTTCCAGGCTTCTCTCATCAGCAGCGGTCGTTGTCAGAGCTATGCTGCGCCGCTGGTGGTTTTTTACGAGTCACAGAAGGACACAGCCAGGCTGCGGCAGCAGCTTTATGGTCCTGGCTGACAGACGAACTTCATTAAACAAAGTGTTTATGGACCTGTCAGCCTGTGGATGTTCAGGCTAAATGAACACCCTTTACATCCAGAGGCACAAGGAGAAATCAGCTCTTGCTGCAAACTTGTCTTCAGGGTGGGAACAGGAATTTAAGCCAGTAAACCACGTTCTAGACGGAGGTCACAGACAAAGCCAAATGAATGGCTGTGTGTGTTTAGGCACACACAGCCAGCAGACATGGTTTGGGTAATTTGCCTCATCTATACTGACATGACATTTTCTCACGTTTGTCATACACTTATGTAAAGTTATGCACCCTAAACACAGCTCAGGATCAACTGTCAGCAGCCTGGTATCACCATGTATGACTACAACATGTTTTCATGTAGTGTCTATGAATGTTCTGTGCCCTTATGTCCGTCTAGTGTTATTACATATTATAAAAAATCAAAAAGTGTAAAATTAATTCATTGATTAATTAATAACTGCTTCTTTGGTTAATATGTGCATTACACCTAAACAGTGTTTTTTTGTATTATTTCTGCCGTAATGTAATGATATTTTAAAGATGGCCGACTACGGTGACTTGCTTACTTCTGGAGCCAGCCTCAAGTGGCCATTTGTGGAACTGCATTCGACTTTAAATGCAGTGAAAACAACCATGAGAATATAATAATGTTTGTCTAAAGACTTTTCTAGAAATCTAAGTTTAATCCAGTCTAAAAGAAGTCACCCTAACAAGCTGACTGAGTCACGGTGAAAGTTCAGACATGAGCATTCCGCTCATTGTTGGACTTTTAACATAACTTCCACAGAAACGGTGGTAAGGTCATTGTTGATGTTTGTGGTGGAAACAGGAATGAGTTTTTGTTTTTGCCACAGCTGAGGATAAATCCTAAAATTAGCAGATTTACAGAGAGACCGCTACACATTGCCAATGTTGATTAGGCAAACGTCCTTCTTCCTAAACTTGATTGCTCTGTGAAAGCGGAGCAGCAATCAGAAGCAGAGTGGCCATGATTGTTGTGTTGTTTTTGTGGGGATTTGCAGTTCATCTATTTCTGCTCTGTTTGTATGTACAAGTCAGGTTTTTCAGGTTTAGTGGTTAAACAAGCTTAATCTGCTAATGAGGCGGATAAAGTAGGAGGAGGAAGAGGAGGAGGAGATAAGGGGACGAGTGCCAAACACAAAGGATGTCACAAACCAAAATGAGGTTTGCGGGCCAGTGCAGATGATGGGATTAAAGAAAGAGACGTGATAGAAGTGACCGAAAACCGCTATTATGTGTGTATTATGTGAGGATTACGAATCATTTCAGAAAGTTTTTATGAAGCAGTATGTGTGTCAGGTGTAAAAATCAAATACGAATACTAGAATTCTGTGTAGTAAAATAGCATCATTGTCTTCATAATTAGAAGAATGATCGGTTGGTTTGTGGTCAGATGTTTCTTTGTCTGCTGTGTTCACATATTTTTCCCCCCACAAACCAACATATTTACCAAGATCTACAAAAAAGTCTTGAGGCCACATCCTAAACCCATCACAAAGTCGGCCATTTTGAATTTACTGAGCAGTTTTAGAGCTGTTTACAGCTACAGTAATGAACTATTCCTGGAAAATCCATTTTATTGCTGGTCAGTTTGAACTAAAGACATTTCCAATTCTAGGTGATTGGACATTGAAGAAATCCAAGATGGCATCTGTCGTGCTATAAAAATATGGAGACCTCACTCATAGTTGTAGAACAGTATTTCTAGATTTAAAATGCTGTAAAATATAAAAAATAGAAGTAGAAATACATGGTTTTGACTCTAAACGATGACACACAACTGATTCTTACTGAAAAGTCTGTGCTCATGCACCTTTCTGAGTATGTGCAGCTCTGGTATGAGGATCCTCTTCCTGTAGGCGATGTGGAGGTAAGCCTTCACTGATAAGCAGTGATTTATGACAACACTAATGACGCTCCATGTCATTGTTTCAGGCGCGGCCATCCCTGTAGGCATCGACGTGCAGGTGGAGAGCATTGACAGCATCTCTGAAGTCAACATGGTGAGCAATGATTGTTTTACTCTGCTGTTTAAACACTAGAAACATCAAGCAGCTCCTTACAAACAGACAATGCTGCAATGACGTCACTTCCTGTCTGTTCACTTTCTGGTTTGTGACCCCTCAAGTGGCCCACTTTGAACTTATTTACAAGTTATTCCACCCAGGAGTGATAGATGGTGCAGAGGGAGGTGTTGTCATGGCAGCCTGGACTGGAATGATGAAAGCCTGCATGCGGTCTGTCCTCCAGTTCAAACTGCAGTGCTGTGTTCAGGCACACTGAGGAAAACTGACACTCAGACTTTGGTTCTGTGGTTCAGTCACCTCACATCTCAGTCATTGAATCGAACACAAAGAAAATACAATAAACTGCAGTACCTTTTAAACCTCACTGTTCCCTGCAGGACTTCACCATGACTCTCTACCTGCGTCACTACTGGAAGGACGAGCGGCTGGCGTTCCCGTCTCGAAACAACCAAAGCAGGACGTTCGACTCCCGGCTGGTAAAGAAGATCTGGGTTCCTGACGTCTTCTTCGTGCACTCCAAGCGCTCCTTCATCCACGATACCACCATGGAGAACATCATGCTGCGGGTTTACCCTGATGGAAACATCCTCTACAGCGTCAGGTACGGTAGCATCATGCAATCTGATGCATACCGATACTTCACATGTGCACTAAACATACCACAGTGAAGGTATTATCAGGGATGATTATCAGAATGATAAAAGACATAACAAGAAAACCAGAAAATCAACCTTTTGTGAATATTTAACCAAGATCCTCTGATAAAATGAGACAACAAAGAAACATTTTGCTCTGTTTCCTTGGCAACATTAAACAGGTCTCTCCAGCACAGAGTAGGAATAATAAAAAATGTGTGTGTGTGTGTGTGTGTGTGTGTGTGTGTGTTCAGAGTCACTGTGACGGCCCTGTGCTCGATGGACTTCAGCAGTTTCCCTCTGGACACACAGAACTGCTCGCTGGAGCTGGAGAGCTGTGAGACTCCCTCATGAAATACACAATAGTGACAGATTTATGTTGTAAATCTGACGTCAAGCTTTCACTGTCTCCTTCGTCAGTTCTTTTCATCCCTGTGTCTTCTACAACAATGCTCACTCTTCTTCTCTCTGTCTCTCTCTGTAGACGCGTATAATGAGAACGACCTGATGCTTTACTGGAAAAATGGGAACGATTCTCTGAGGACAGATGAGATTGTCTTGTCACAGTTCTTCATTGAGCATTTCCATGCCTCCAGTGGCCTGGCTTTCTACAGCAGCACCGGTGTGTGTGTTTGTGTGTGTGTCGGTGTGTGTGTGTCCATAAAAGTGCATAAATCCTCAATTTTAGGGCAGATTTTGATGAGTGTAAGTCTCCTGAAAGTCAATGGAATGTTATAAAATATTGTATGTGTATGCGGTTTAATAACCTGATTTCAAAGGATGAGGTTGTAATTACAAAAAGAACACAGGATATTGACGAGGATTAGTAACAGAGCCAAAAGTATGTGGACACACCTGCTGTTTTTTTCCTGGCTTCTTTATTTTAAATGAAGAAAAACTTCAGTGCATTCCACTTTCATCATGACACCGCCCCCCAAACACAGCTTCAGAGCCCTAAAACCTCCATGAACTGGAACACTGACCTTATCACCCGACATTAATGTTAATACTCTTGTGTCTGGACTGGAGAAAATCCCTGTAAGGCAGGTTTTAAATATTTGTCGGACAGACTAAAACCAAATGAATGGAGCAGCAGATTACAGCCACATTGTTTTGGAGGCTGCACATTCAGCATCAGTGTCTGTCTGTTCCACTCTGTCAGGCTGGTACAATCGCCTCTTCATAAACTTCATCCTACGGCGGCACATCTTCTTCTTCATGCTGCAGACGTACTTCCCCACTATGCTGATGGTTGTCCTCTCCTGGGTCTCCTTCTGGATCGACAGGAGGGCGGTTCCAGCTCGGGTTTCTCTGGGTAACAAACAGCTATCAGTGTGTAATGGTGTAAAGTGAGGTTGAAGGGTGGAGAATAAACATTGTTTAATACGCACAGATTCTGCATTCTGATGCTGATACAAAGTTGTCCTTTGTTGTGCTGCTTATTAATGCTTATAATACTTAATCTTAATGATCTGTGTTCCCCTCCCTGCAGGTATAACCACAGTGCTCACCATGTCCACCATCATCACAGGAGTGTCCTCCTCCATGCCTCAGGTAACAGCTGTTTGCATCCAGCACATGTGTGTGTCTCTGTGCTTGTGTGGGGGGAGGACAACACACACACACAAAACAAAAAACAAAAAAGAATCATCTCAAATGATTTTTTAATTTCTAATGTTTTTCTATTAGTCTAAATGCAATTTAATTTAAATACAAACATATATAATCAAAACTAAAGATAGAATATCTTGGGGTAAATGTTATTAGGAGAGGTTATAGCCCACATTATATGTGACTTTGTACATGTGAACCTTCATGTTTTTTTCCAGGTGTCATACGTGAAAGCAGTGGACATCTACCTGTGGACGAGCTTCCTGTTTGTCTTCCTGTCTGTGATTGAATACGCAGCTGTAAACTACTGCACCACTCTGGAGGAGATGAGGAAGATGAAGAGAGGGAAGGTCAGTACAGAGGACAAAAGGGATTATTACTCCACAGTACAGTAACAGCAACAATACACATAGAGCTGATACTTTACTTAATGACAACCTCTAGTGGCCAAATACAGACATTACACCTGAATATGACCCCACAGTCTCCTAAGGCAGAAGCTTGTACAAGCTTTGATATATTCTGATAAAGAGGTGGAGTATTTTTCTGGACCCTAAAGGTGTTTTTGTTGTCCTATATATTGTATATTTGTTATTAATTAACATGTTAATTTCGTATCACTGCTTTCGTATCATTCCTGTGCTTTTTCAGATCCCGTCCACCTTCAATGCCAGCCAGGCGATGGCCTTTGACGGCTGTTTCCATGACAATGATATTGAGCTGACTCCGTTCCCTCAGTTGGCGCCCACACTGACCTCTGACCCCCTCACCACGCCGACCCAAAGCCCAGACATCCGGCCCACGGAGGGGACCCGCCTTCGCCGGCAGCGGTCAGTGCGCGAAAATGTGGACCTGCTGGTCAGCAACAGCTATCTGATCGACTCGTACTCCCGGCTAGCATTCCCTCTATCCTACCTGCTCTTTAACACCATCTACTGGAGCATGTACTCCTGACCTGAGGCAGCAAGGGCTAATCCTCCTCACTGAACAGGCTCTTGATTTCAGGGGCCTACAGCTTATTGTGTTCTTTACACAAGGGATGGAGGTAAAAACACTTGTCTGAAAAGGAACTAAACTGTGACCAGTTTCACCCATTTGTCTCATAGGAGTGACTTTGTTCGTGGCAGTGCAATGACAGACTTTTTTGTGTGTGTCTTCATTATAATTGTTGTTGGTATTATTTCTTTCTTTAGCCACAAGAAAAATCTCATTTAAAGTCAAATTCATGTTAAATTGTGTTTTGTTTTTGAATAAAACTACATAAAATGATACAGTCCTGGCACGTTTATTGAAATTATCAAAATCAAAATACTACACGAGTTATAAAAAGTGCTTAAGTTTGATTCAAACTATTATTGTATTATTGCTTGCACATACTTTCATAATTCTACATGAATTTATATATATATATATATATATATATATATATATATATATATATATATATATATATATATATATATATATATATATATATATATATATATAAATAAATAAAATCTTGTCTTCTTTTCTTTATTATTATTATTATTATTATTATTAGTTTGGTTGCCCAGCAACCAAACTCTTGTTCTTCTATTTTATCTATTTTTTGGCATATCTTCAGAATGCATGGGCCGATTCAAACCATTCAAATATCAAAAGATTCAGCTCATTCAGGACATTTGTGGAAACCGTCAATAATAATTGCAAATATTATAATTATTATTATTATTATTCTGTACGTTTTTTGGCTCATCATATCTTCAGAATGCATGGGCCGATTCAAACCATTCAAACATCAAAAGATTCAGCTCATTCAGGACATTCCTGGTTGCAAATATGATAATATTAATGATATTAAACATTTTCCATGTCTTCGGTTGGCTCAGCATATCTTCAGAATGCATGGGCCGATTCAAACCATTCAAACAATCAAAAGATTCAGCTCATTCAGGACATTTGTGGAAACCGTCAATAATAATTGCAAATATTATAATATTAAAGATATTAAACATTTTCCATGTCTTCTGCAAAATGCTACTCCTCCTACAAATTACAAGATAGAGAAACCATTTCTGCTGTTACCATGGTGACAGCAGAGTTTGTTTTTTGGTAAAAACAAACTCTGCTGTGGCAACCAAACTTGCATTTTCTTCAGGAAATGCAAGTAATTCTTTATGCATTTGACCAGGTTGGTTTACAGTCTGCAATCTCACCACTAGTTTTATCTGATATTTTATTGCTGTCAGGGGTTGTGAGATGGCGGAAACAAACGCAGACTTAGCCGGAGGTGAAAACAAACTCAGTTCCTTTAATATAAGCCAGGGTTCGGTACACGGGTGATCAGTCAACGTGGCAAAGGTATCCAAAAGGCAAAGGCAAAAAAGCAGTAGTCAAATCCAAAAAACAAGTCACACACAAGAGAATCCAAAACTTACTCGAAAACACGTAGGGAAAAATCACAAGAGCAGAAAGGCTACTTGGACGGCTGTGTCGCATGGAAGACTCACAAAACGAACTGGCAACAAGGGGCAGGAAACACACAGGCTTTATACACAGGAGGGCGGGAAGACAATTGGACACAGGTGAAGCACATTAGGGCGGAGCAGGTAATCACAGGTGGGGGAAGGGAGCACACATGAGGAAGGGGAAGTAAACAGAACTGAAACACAGGGGGAAGATCGAGTTTCAAAATAAAACAGGAAGTGACTAGTAAAACTAGAACTAATAGAAACAGAAAATGAACTACAAAATAAAAGACCTGGCTGAAACCATGACAGTACCCCCCCCCCTCAAGGAACGGCTCCCAGACGTTCCACTAGAAACCACCAGTCTGAACAAAAACACAGGGAGCAAATAAAAAAAAAAAATCAGTCTAATAAGAGTCCAGAAAACAAAAACTCTGGGTAGAAAACTGGGTAGAGACCCAGCGTGACGAAGTCTGGGGGGGCTCAGAGAGCAAGGCCATAGGCTGAGAAGGCCGAGATTTCCCAGGGTCGAGAGAAACGGCAGGGGAACACCAGAGACGAGGTTGCAGACCCTCCAGGGTCTGGGCGGAAGAACAACAGAGATAGAGACACGGCCCCTCCAGAGTCCGGGCGGAAAAACAACAGAGACGGAGACGCGGACCCTCCAGGGTCCGGGCGGAAGACCACCAGAGATGGAGACGCGGACCCTCCAGGGTCCGGGCGGAAGACCACCAGCGAGGACGAGACGACGGACCTTCCTGGGTCCGGGCTGAAAACCAGCGAGGACGAGACGACGGACCCTCCTGGGTCCGGGCTGAAGACCAGCGAGGAAGGCGAGGCGGACCCTCCTGGGTCCGGGCAGAAGACCAGCGAGGACGAGACGACGGACCCTCCTGGGTCCGGGCTGAAGACCAGCGAGGAAGGCGAGGCGGACCCTCCTGGGTCCGGGCAGAAGACCAGCGAGGAAGGCGAGGTGGACCCTCCTGGGTCCGGGCTGAAGACCAGCGAGGAAGGCGAGGCGGACCCTCCTGGGTCCGGGCTGAAGACCAGCGAGGAAGGCGAGGCGGACCCTCCTGGGTCCGGGCAGAAGACCAGCAAGGACGAGACGACGGACCCTCCTGGGTCCGGGCAGAAGACCAGCGAGGAAGGCGAGGCGGACCCTCCTGGGTCTGGGCAGAAGACCAGCGAGGAAGGCGAGGCGGATCCTCCTGGGTCCGGGCAGAAGACCGGCGAAGACGATGGGACTGACCCACCAGGGTCAGGGCAGAAGGTCGGCGGAGACGAGGCTGTGGACCCTCCCGGGTCCGGGCAGAAGGTCGGCGGAGACGATGAGGCTGACCCACCAGGGTCAGGGCAGAAGGTCGGCGGAGACGATGAGGCTGACCCACCAGGGTCAGGGCAGAAGGTCGGCGGAGACGAGGCTGCAGACCCTCCAGGGTCCAGACTGGAAACCGGCGCTAGAGCAGAAGACCCTCCAGGGTCCAGACTGGAAACCGGCGCTGGAGCAGAAGACACTCCGGGGTCCAGACTGGAAGCCAGAGCCGAAGACGAGGCAGAAGACCCTCTGGGGTCCAGACTGGAAACCAGAGCCGAGGACCCTCCGGGGTCCGGACAGGAAACCAGAGCCGAGGACCCTCCGGGGTCCGGACAGGAAACCAGAACTGAGGGAGGACCACCGGCGTCAGGGCTGGAGACCAGAGGCGAGGGACCACCGGCGTCGGAACTGAAGACCAGAGGCGAAGGACCACCGTCGTCAGGACTGGGGCTCGGGAGTGGTGGACCACCGGGGTCGGGACAGGGACTCGGGAGCGGTGGACCACCGGGGTCGGGACAGGGACTCGGGAGCGGTGGACCACCGGGGTCGGGACAGGGACTCGGGAGCGGTGGACCACCCCCTGCATCCAGACAGGTGGCCTCCAGTGTCTCTGCCACTCCAGTCTTGGGAGGAAGTCCTCTGCGGGGCGCACTGGAGGTTTCAGGGGCAGGTGGCGATGTCTGGAGCCCGCCCTCTGGCCGAGACGGGAGGAGCGACGCCGTCTGGAGCCCGCCTCCGGGCGGAACCGGAAGTGGCGCCGTTGTCGGGAGCCCGCCTCCGGGCGGAACCGGAAGTGGTGACGTCATCGGGAGCCCGCCCTCAGGCGGCACTGGGGAGAGCGGCGTCAACTGGAGACTGGGAAACCAGGAGGGCAGAAAGGAGGCCACAGGCGCTGGGAACTCCTCCATTTCCTGGAACGGCCCTATATAAAGGACGTGGAGCCAAGGCTCTGTGTTCAGTGCTTGGTCCATGCCAGCTTTCAGTAGCTCTTTCCAGTTCCATAATGTCCCCAGTTGCTGAAGCAGGACAACCCAGCGGTTAACCATCCGCCACATCTCCTTCTCTTCTGTGGGCGGTGAGGGCAGGTTGTCCAACAGGTTTAACTCGGCCTGGACAGTTTCCCTAAGCCGGTAAACCTGGCTCCAGAGGCGCACCATTTTAAACGGTGCCCACTGAAGGCTTCGGCTTTTAACAGCCGCTCCGACCTCTTGCATGTCTGCTGCGTCCTTTACTTACTACTTTACTACTTAGTTCGTAATGTCAGGGGTTGTGAGATGGCGGACACAAACGCAGACTTAGCCGGAGGTGAAAACAAACTCAGTTCCTTTAATATAAGCCAGGGTTCGGTACACGGGTGATCAGTCAACGTGGCAAAGGTATCCAAAAGGCAAAGGCAAAAAAGCAGTAGTCAAATCCAAAAAACAAGTCACACACAAGAGAATCCAAAACTTACTCGAAAACACGTAGGGAAAAAACACAAGAATCCAAAACTTACTCGAGAACACGTAGGGAAAAATCACAAGAGCAGAAAGGCTACTTGGACGGCTGTGTCGCATGGAAGACTCACAAAACGAACTGGCAACAAGGGGCAGGAAACACACAGGCTTTATACACAGGAGGGCGGGAAGACAATTGGACACAGGTGAAGCACATTAGGGCGGAGCAGGTAATCACAGGTGGGGGAAGGGAGCACACATGAGGAAGGGGAAGTAAACAGAACTGAAACACAGGGGGAAGATCGAGTTTCAAAATAAAACAGGAAGTGACTAGTAAAACTAGAACTAATACAAACAGAAAATGAACTACAAAATAAAAGACCTGGCTGAAACCATGACAATTGCCACATTTTTAGTTTGCTTTTTATTTTTGTCAATCTTATGGCGTTTGAGCCTTCTCAGAATCCGTAGCTAGGAGTGTTGCTTAGAAACATATGTCAACAACTAATGTTGCTAGCTTATGCCTAAACACAAAAGTAGAATCAGAAGGTGGATACAACTTGTAACTAATTACGTGAGTTAATCTGTGTAAATCTCATTGTATATTATTTTATTTTTATTAGGGCCTGAGCACCGAATGGTGCAAGAGCCCTATTGAAACCCTTAGGATTATTATTTTTCATTTTTAGGGCCCGAGCACCGAACGTGTAACCCCTCTGGTTATTAATTTTTGTCTGTTTTTGTTGTGTGTGTGTTTTTTTATGTGGTCGAGTGTTTAATGTAATGTTGGATTTTTAAATATGACATATTGCTCTCAAAAGTATCACCAATTTTTGCTGATCACCTTTTAATTGTGGGTAAAATTGCTAATTGTCCCTTGAAGGTAACTTACCACCACACGGTCCGTCTGCCTTTTCAGCAGGGACACTCTGATGTTATCCATGTTCACGATTATGTGCTTGACAGTTGGCAGCGATGCATTGCCGTTCTGCTCATTGACCACTTCCACACTGAACATGGGCAAAGCCTGATATTTATATAATATTTACTTATTATTTATTTATTTCCTGAATAAAATGCCAGTTTGATTGCTGCAGCTGAAGCATTGCTCTGAATGCTGATGTGAAGGATTGATGCTCTGAATTGCTGGAGAATCAGAGCAGTTCAGAGCTTTGTATGCCTCTGTGTGTCAGCCTGTCACCATGGTAACAGCAGAGGACACCTCAAAAACCACTCCAACTTTGAGAGCCTGGCGTGCGGAAACGGTTCGGAATTAGAAAATTCTGAATACAAGTTTGATAGAGCAGCATCTAATGAGCGTTTCAAGACTAAACTGGAGTCTGTAGCTTGAAATTTGTAGGAGGAGATACAGGAGGAGGAGATGTAGGAGGATGTAGGAGGAGAATGATTGCCTAGCAATGGCAATCAATCAACTTAGTTTGATTGCCGCAATATAACCTTATATTTTTAAGGTTATAAGGTAGGGTTTCCATAGCATAGGCAAAGACTACGCACAACTACGCTGACAGGAAAGGCAGAAATCAACCCGATCACCTGCCCAGCGGAGGGAGCAGGTGACAGGTGGGCGTGTCTTAGTCTCCGTCAGTGAAAACATGTGACACATCGCGGTATATCAGCAAAGCTAAGCTACAGTAGCTCAACAGTAGGATTGGTTAGCTAGCGGCTAGCCTCTGTAAAGTTGTTGTTCTCGTTCCATTTGTGGACTTTTACAGTAGAAAGTGCTTTTCGACTGAAATGTTGCTCACATCACGGAAAATTGAATTGACACTACAGCACCATCACTATGGTAACGGAGCTAACGAAGCCAGCGGCTCTGTAAACCCCGCAGAGAACCGTCGGTGCTGCTCGAAGCTGGAGGAGGTCAGTGTCATCCCACAAAGTCCAGCTCATGCTGAAGCCTGACTGTTTGTCACATGGCCCCAGGTGACGTTAGGTTGATGTTAAATCAACTTAGAAAAGTTGGGAGGAAGCTGCTGTTTACTGTCAGTTACAGTAGACGGTATTATTTGTCTGTCTTTTCTGCTCCCTCCCCACACACAGTGGACATGAGGACATTCCAACAAAGACACGGAGAGTTAGAGTTGTTTTCAGCATTAACCCATATTGTAATGAGGCAGGTTAGCTCCTGTTAGCCTGCTAGCGTCAGCACCGCCAGTGCACATAGACACCTGCTCCTATTATTATCAGCGAGAATAAAGTATGTGATGGACCGTCAGGACACAGTGGGGCATTATATGAACAGGGATTATAAACACATCCACAAGGTTTGTTGTGAATTTAGCAGTTTTATAAGCAAGTAAAAATAAAGACATGCATTTTTGTAAGTTGGTGTTTTTAGTGTTTCAGTCTTATCTGCATTAAGCAGAGTTTGAAACTCAGATGATGAGAACTGTGTTCAATCAACATGCTGATGTTCTTTCAGTGATGATATATTTTAAAGCTCACTTATATTGGTTGTTAATTGAAAAGTAAAGCACAATCTCTCCATCTCTTGATATTTGAGGTTGGTGCTGAGAGGCAGGGCCATCATGTCGGGCCAGTGGAAAGTTTTTATTTAGCTCTGAGACTGTATGGTGGCATTAATGTGACATTAGGGCACAGGGCACATTAAGGCAGGGTTAACTGGTTAGGGTTAATCTCTGCAGAGCAGTTTGATGGCCTATTATCACAGTCTGATCTGACACATTGTCTTATTAATCAAATCCATATTGAATTTTTTTTAATGCAGTTATAATTTACTTGCTTGGTATTCCAGTTATATTATGACTACCATTCTTTGCTATCTTACCTTACCTACTTTATTTAATATTTTAACCTCGTGCTGGAGCACCTGGGATGTAAGCAATTTCCACCAGGTTCTGATTAATCTACTTTAAGTACATCATCAAAGGGCAGCAAATGATATACATTTAGCTTCAGTTTAAATCCCACTAATGCAACACATTTACATGGATAATGCCTCAGTTTGCTGTGATCAATAAATGCAAGTCTTTAAAGTAAGTTTACATCTGAAACATTTTGACAGCAGCTTCTGTCTGAGGCTGTATGTATAAATTCACCTGGTTCATCATCCCTGAAATGGATCTTTTAGAGGATCTTTTACATTAGATTAGATTTATGTTGTTTTCTTTACATCACTTCCATCCTCAGTTTTTTTGCCTACACTGAGTGATCCTTGTACTTTTAGTGTTTCCACCATGCCAGCTGGTGTGACTCATTTCCTTCTCTGTGCTGCTCTCCTTGTCAGTCTCCGTGGTGACCCTCAACAGCAGCACCGCTTGTCCTGTACTCTTACCCACTGGCCTGTGTGGAATAACGTACCAGAATCCAGTGTATCCAGCAGATGTACAAGTGCAGTTAGAGCCTGAAAGTCCTAGATACTGCTTCTTTTACCAGGTACTGTACATGTTATATATCTACTGTAAAGTTACATGGCTTTGATTTGGACATCCCACTATACAGTAAGTTGATATATTCAAAGTGGAATTTTAATTTGGTTTGATGGAACAAATGAAGTAATTTTCACAAATTTGACATTCAAGTATCAGCAATGTTAAAGAAGTTAGATTTTTTAAAATGAATTGTATATAAATTAAGGATTTGCTTTGATATCAGTGTTTTCAACAACAGAGTAATGTAACTGATGGTTGGTTGGCCGATTGTGTGTGTCAGAGGATCAGGAGGGGGCAGCAGCCTTGTAAAGGTTGTTCCATACTCCACGAGAACAGAGAACTCACTCCTCGCTGCACGGGTGGTATGAGTAAAAAAAAAAGTTTGTTTCGGCACGGATACTACACGGATACTCAACGAGATGTGTGTGCAGAACTCCTCATACGGCCCTCCCATGCAGCACACAAAGGGTTGACAGTGCAGTTGTATTGCAAATTGTGAGCACAGTCGTGGTTACCTGGCCTAACAAGCTGATAATGTTCAGGGAAGAGGGCGCACAGCATGACCATAGATAGAAGATCAGTGCAGCTGACTGTAGCAGACCTCTGGTCTGTGTGAGTTTAACTCTGTGAACGTGTGGATGACTGTCTGCAATAATACATCCCGTCTCCCGGTGTTTAATGTGCATGTGGAGCCACTGTAACGCCGTGATCAATACTGGGATTAATTATCGCCACCTTTTGGACAGACACTCTCTGTGTATCGTGTTTCTCCTTCCAGGAGCTGTTTGCCAGCTGCTCATCTAAACTGTCCATCGTCGCTGTGCTTCCTCCTTCTGACTGTGTGTTCTGCACCTGAAGAAGCTCTTGGCTTCTCCACAGTCATCACGCCCACAATAAATTCCGACCAATCACAGCATGGTTGACGCACAGCCTTGAGAGAAAAAGTTCTGCCCGGGCCATGTGTCCGAGAGCGCTGCACAACGGGTGGTCCGAGAGAAAAATGACGTCACTTTGTGGGCGTAAAGTCAGCAGGGGGAGGGAGT